>NC_069503.1:607980301-608087801 GCF_027579735.1 Bombina bombina | reverse complement strand
ACACCTAACTTCAAACATTAACCCCTAATCTGCTGACCGGAGCTCACCGCTATTCTAATAAATGTATTAACCCCTAAAGCTAAGTCTAACCCTAACCCTAACACCCCCCTAAGTTAAATATAATTTCTATCTAACTAAATAAATTAACTCTTATTAAATAAATTAATCCTATTTAAAACTAAATACTTACCTGTAAAATAAACCCTAATATAGCTACAATATAAATTATAATTATATTGTAGCTATTTTAGGATTAATATTTATTTTACAGGCAACTTTGTATTTATTTTAAACAGGTACAATAGCTATTAAATAGTTAAGAACTATTTAATAGTTACCTAGTTAAAATAATTACAAATTTACCTGTAAAATAAATCCTAACCTAAGTTACAATTAAACCTAACACTACACTATCATTAAATTAATTAAATAAAATACCTACAATTATCTACAATTAAACCTAACACTACACTATCAATAAATTAATTAAATACAATACCTACAAATAACTACAATTAAATAAACTAACTAAAGTACAAAAAATAAAAAAGAACTAAGTTACAAAAAATAAAAAAATATTTACAAACATTAGAAAAATATTACAACAATTTTAAACTAATTACACCTACTCTAAGCCCCCTAATAAAATAACAAAGACCCCCAAAATAAAAAAATGCCCTACCCTATTCTAAATTAAAAAAAGTTCAAAGCTCTTTTACCTTACCAGCCCTTAAAAGGACCTTTTGTGGGGCATGCCCCACATAATTCAGCTATTTTGCCTGTAAAAAAAAACATACAATACGCCCCCCAACATTACAACCCACCACCCACATACTCCTAATCTAACCCAAACCCCCCTTAAATAAACCTAACACTAAGCCCCTGAAGATCTTCCTACCTTATCTTCACCTCGCCGGGTATCAGCGATCAGTCCAGGCTCCGAAATCTTCATCCAAGCCCAAGCGGGGGCTGGCGATCCATAATCCGGCGGCTGAAGAGGTCCAGAAGAGCCTCCAAAGTCTTCATCCTATCCGGGAAGAAGAGGCGATCCGGACCGGCAACCATCTTGATCCAAGCGGCATCTTCTATCTTCATCCGATGAGGAACGGCTCCATCTTGAAGACCTCCAGCGCGGATCAATCTTCTTCTTTTCCGACGTCCAACTGAAGAATGAAGGTTCCTTTAAGGGACGTCATCCAAGATGGCGTCCCTCGAATTCCGATTGGCTGATAGGAGTAAGGCAAACAATATTTTTCCAACTATTGCAAAATATCCAATGAAGTCTCAGCAAGTACCGGTAAATGCTATTTTGGGGGGGGGGGGGGTTTAAACCTTTTTGTAAAAGCAAAGTTATTGATATGAAATGTATCCCAACAAAGTCTTACTTTGTATAGAAGTGAACACGCTCCTGTAATGCTATAGTTCCTAATAACTCCGTTATCTGCTTTCCCAGTGTATAGCGGTCTTTAACACGCCAGCGGAAATTAGCTCAGGTTGCAAGGAGTTCCGTTCTGTAGTTTCGTCCTTCTCCTACGCGGTTTCAGTTTCCGCGTGTCACAACACAATTTTCCCCAGACTTTGTTGCCTTGTCAATTGGGAAAATAAAATGCTACGCGTTTCAGCCGCTTCTGAAGCCTTTCTCAAGCGCTCTACTAATGCCTTCTCTATTGGTGCTATTTATTTTACCTGCACGTACCTGATTGGATTATCTTGTAATTACTTAGTACTTTATTATTCAAAAAGCATGCCTAATAATCTATACAGATACAATCCTTAAGTTATAAATTTGTGACAACAATATAAAATAATATAAAAAATAATAAAAATAAAAATAAATACAGTAATAAAAAATGATTTACACGTGTAAAAATGGGGGAACTGCAAAATAGGATTCTATGTCTTCCATGTAGTAATAAATTATGATTTCTGCAAAAAAATTTGACAAAACAACTGTTTATATATATGTATGGTTTTATTAATAAAAGAGGTTTAATAGTTAGCCATCTCCATCTATATATTGAATATCTCTAAATGTATAATAGGATATCAATTAAAAACTTCTAACCACTTACTCACTAAAAAATAAAAAAATTAAATACAATTGACATGCTGAAAAGTCTAGCAACTCTAATACGTTTTAGGCAGGATTTGAACTCAAGGTCTATCTGGTAGAGGGATATCAGCCTAACCACTGGACTATAGTAGTAGTGGTGGAAAATAGACCAAAATTGTATATTAAAACTAACATAGCATTGTATATTAAAACTAACATAGCACATATGTATTTGACCTACTAAATGTCCCAGTACAAAATTATTTGACACAAGAAATAGCAACAATATGTCAGCTAAGAGAATTTCACATATTAATTATGGTGCAAAACTTTAGCCCTACAGCTTTTGTATTCACATGTATATATAGCTAGCCTTAGTACGAGGAGCGGCTCCATCTTCAAGACCTCCGGCGCGGAGCATCCTTCCTGGCCGATGGACTAACAACAAATGCCTGGTCATTTAAATGACGTCATCCAAGATGGCGTCCCTCGAATTCCGATTGGCTGATAGAATTCTATCAGCCAATGGGAATTAAGATAGAAAAAATCTGATTGGCTGATGCAATCAGCCAATCAGATTGAAGTTCAATCCGATTGGCTGATCCATTCAACCAATCGTATTGATTGGATCAGCCAATCGGATTGAACTTCAATCTGATTGGCTGATTGAATCAGCCAATCAGATTTTTCCTACCTTAATTCTGATTGGCTGATAGAATCCTATCAGCCAATCAGAATTCGAGGGACGCCATCTTGGATGACGTCATTTAAAGGACCAGGCATTCGTTGTTAGTCCGTCGGCCATGAAGGATGCTCCACGCTTTGAGAGATGGAGCCGCTCCTCGTCGGATGGATGAAGATAGAAGATGCCGCTTGGATGAAGATGTCTGCTGGTCCGGATGTCCTCTTCTGCCCGAATAGGATGAAGACTTCTGCTGGTCTGGATGTCCTCTTCTGCCCGGATAGGATGAAGACTTCTGCCGGTCTGGATGTCCTCTTCTGCCCCATCGGATGAAGACTTCGGCCCGGCTGGGTGAAGACGACTCAAGGTAGGGAGATCTTCAGGGGGGTAGTGTTAGGTTTATTTAAGGGGGGGTTGGGTGGGATAGAGTAGGGGTATGTGGGTGGTGGGTTTTAATGTTGGGGGGGTATTGTATTTTTATTTTCAGGTAAAAGAGCTGATTACTTTGGGGCAATTCCCCCGCAAAAATACCTTTTAAGGGCTGGTAAAAGAGCTGGTTACTTGGTAATTTAGAATAGGGTAGGGATTTTTTTATTTTGGGGGGCTTTTTTATTTTATTAGGGGGCTTAGATTAGGTGTAATTAGTTTAAACTTCTTGTAATTCTTTTTTATTTTTTGTAATTTAGTGTTTGTTTGTTTTTGTATTATAGAATAGTTTATTTTATTGTATTTTATTTTAGGTAATTGTAGGTAATTTATTTAATTAATTTAATGATAGTGTAGTGTTAGGAGTAATTGTAACTTAGGTTAGGATTTATTTTACAGGTAATTTTGTACTTATTTTAACTAGGTAGCTATTAAATAGTTATTAACTATTTAATAGCTATTGTACCTAGTTAAAATAAATACAAAGTTGCCTGTAAAATAAATATAAATCCTAAAATAGCTACAATGTAACTATTAGTTATATTGTAGCTATATTAGGATTTATTTTATAGATAAGTATTTAGTTTTAAATAGGATTAATTTAATTAATTTTAGGAATATTATTTCGTTTAATTTAAATTATATTTATGTTAGGGGGGTGTTAGGGTTAGGGTTAGACTTAGGTTTAGGGGTTAATAACTTTACTATAGTAGCGGCGACGGTGCGGGCGGGAGATTAGGGGTTAATAATTGTATGTTAGGGAGGGCAGATTAGGGGTTAATACTATTTATTCTAGTGTTTGCGAGGCGGGAGTGCGGCGGTTTAGGGGTTAATACATTTATTATAGTGGCGGCGAGGTCCGGTCGGCAGATTAGGGGTTAATAAGTGTAGTTAGGTAGCGGCGACGTTGGGGGGGCAGATTAGGGATTAATAATTATAATATAGGGGTTGGCGATGTTAAGGGCAGCAGATTAGGGTTTTATAGGTATAATGTAGGTGACGGCGGTGTCCGGTCGGCAGATTAGGGGTTAAAATTTTTTTTTATAGTGGTGGCGATGTGGGGGGGCTCGGTTTAGGGGTACATAGGCAGTTTATGGGTGTTAGTGTACTTTAGAGTACAGTAGTTAAGAGCTTTATATTCACGCGTTAGCACATAAAGCTCTTAACTACTGACTTTTTTGTCGGTAGGAGTCTTGTCGGTAGAGGGTCTACCGCTCACTTCTCCCAAGACTCCAAATACCGGCGTTAGGCAGATCCCATTGAAAAGATAGGATACACAATTGGCGTAAGGGGATCTGCGGTAGCCTGGAATCACAGGAGAGAAGTGAGCGTTAGACCCTTTCCTGGCTGACTCTAAATACCAGTGGGCGGTAAAAAGCAGCGTTAGGACCCCTTAACGCTGCTTTTGACGGCTAACGCAGAACTCTAAATCTAGGTGAATGTTTTTCTTAAAGAACACTTTTTATTGATTGTATGTTTTTTTTTATTTTGATAATTCTGATTATTAATTTTTTTTTCTTTATTTATTGTATATACTGCTCTAATGGTTCCCATAGGTTATTGATGCAGTATATCAATATATTTAGCTAGGGGTGTTTGACTGGCCAGTCATTTTTTTATTTATATACTATTCATTGATTTTGACAAAGTTTTATATTAAGGGTTATACTATCAAATAAAGGGAGTTTTATTAGTTTTTTTGTGACTATTCTTGATGTGTTATTACATTTCATACATTAATCTATGTGTATTATTTTATATATCTTACTACCATCTTTTGAGTTTTTATTGTAGTTAAGAGTTGTGTATTCCACTTTTAGATATTTCTGTTTGTCCCATATGGGCAAACAGTTATCGGCGCAACCACACTTTCTTCCATTCACTTTAACTGTTAGTTTTCCACAGCTCAGCACCTTGTGTGTCGTTGTAGTTAAATTATATTGTGACTAGGCTCTTACTTATAAATAGATACATCCACTGTTAGCCTTATTGTTACTATTGAGTGGTTTGAAAGTAATATTAACTTGGAATTAAAATTAATCTTAAGTGCTTAGCAATTTATAAGCATATAGTATTAATAAACGTTAGTACATACATGTCAGTATTGATTGTTTGTTTCTTCATAACCTACTGATCATGCTGGTTGTATGAAGTATCGATAGATATTAGCTGGGTTGTAGCTAAAATTCTAAGGCAACATGCTTATACGAGTGGTCAATTTATGTGTATAGTCTATTGGATTGAAATTTTTTACGATCGTAACAGACCACCTTATTGTATTATAAAAATGCTAGCATCCGGTGTGAAAGTTTATAGCCACTGTGAGCTGCTAGGTTACTCGATATTGGAATATATTCAGATTACATCCATAGTAGAGATATTTGAACTACGAATAGCTGTGTTTATATTAAATATTTATAGTTATCTATTGGTGAAAGTCAACATCTAAATTGAAACATTTAAAAGTTAGTTCGGGGTTGAAGGAAATTCAAAAACCTCCCCTGACATGTTTCGCCATCTAAGTGGCGGCTTTTTCGAAAGGTGACGCGCGCCGGCGTCTGCTGGTGTTTATCACCTAAGCCACGCCTCTAGTTCCAATTGTCTACAAATCAGATTCATCCTCTTATTAGAGGACTAAACAATGTGGTGTATCGAGTGGAACGTTTAAGAGGATTCATTCACTGATTTTATTGTGAGATTTGAAGAGAGAGAGAGGGAGTTATTTGACCTATATTGATATACGGTCTATTAACATTTCTTGATCTAATTCTTATCTGAGTTTGTAAATAACTGGTATATAACAGAGTTCTATTTCTTGATAATGATACTTGATGATTAAATATGATTTGCATATTGATAATATATATATTGAAATATCTGTTTCTGTAATACTTATTTTGTAAGAAGACAAAATCTCTGTTAAGTTATACATAAAAATTATGATTATCCACCTGAGTGTTTATACTTTATATTCTATGTGAATGGATATGATATTGCTATTATAGTAAAATGGTGAATTGAAGAATGTGAATGATTAAAAATAAAATAAAGGAAAATTGTGGGAAAAGAAACTAAGTGACAAAGTATAGATTAGCAACACTGTGAATGAATTATCTCCACCATTAGATATATAGTGAAATTGAATGATGGTATTTGTTTTACAAAATTTAAGTTAATTAAACTGTTCGGTTTGAAAAACATGAACTTAGTAGACAGGTGTATGAAATGCAAATAAGACTAATAAAATGATGTGACCAACTATCTATCAGAACTTACTGAAATTATGTATGAAAGTGGTGAACATTTAATAGGTAAAAAAAATAAACCTGAATAGACAACAAAATATTTTTTAGGAATTTTACTCTGAAGAGATTTATTAAAGGTGAAATCAGTGCCCTTATTCTTCCAGGAGTAGAAATACAAGAATCCTGGAATTTGGATGTGAGTGTGATGTCATGTTTTACCTATATTTTCTGATATTAATACTGTAACTTTACAATAAGTGAATCTGGTGAAAAAATGTGCAGTGGTGCAAACTTAACCAGTGAGATTGTGTGAACCTGAGTTGATTAGAACTTACAAAAATGTATAATAGTGATGAACATTAAAATTACTTGAGGTAGTGTATTAGGGTGGTTAATACAATCTTTTATATATTTTGCTCTATGGGTTTGAAAGTATACGCTCTATAGCGTTATTCTTCCACAAGCTCAGACTCCTAGTGATTTAATATGAATAGGATATTCAACCTCTCAAATGTGTATTTTGAAGAAATTGTAATTAGATTAAAGTTTCTTTAAATGAACATTGAATAATTATTCTGTTCATTTAGACCTTTGGGATGTACACAATCCATTAGATAAATCCATCTTGTTTCTGCTTTTAATAAGGCCTTCTCCAAATCTCCTCCTCTTAAACCTAAATATATTTTTTGTACACCATAGCATTGTAGCTCTGATGTTTTAGATTGATGATGTTTTAAAAAATGTGAAGCTACGGACATAATTTTTTTGTTTTTGGACATATCTTGTGGAGCATTGCGGATATTATGTAAATGCTCCATGATCCGTGTATGAAGTTTTCTTGTCGTCATTCCTATATAGATTAAAGGACACGTACATTCAAGGGCATAGATGACTCCTGTAGTATTGCAGCTTATGTAAGATTTGATTTGATGTTCTTTATCAAATCTGTCAATGATGGTTTTTTTCTTTTTAATCATGAGTGTACATTTAGAGCAGCTGCCACATAAAAAAACCTTGTTCTGTAGTTGCTTTTAGTTTTTTGGTCTTCTTTACAGACTTGGACTTCTTTAGTGACTTGGACTAAGGATTTCCTTTAAGTTTCTGGATCTCCTATATCCTATTTCTCCTCTGCTCTGTGGGTCAGCTTGTAGTATGTGCCAGTTTTGTTTAATTATTTCCACAATTTGATCAGACTGATCATTTTTAGGTTAGAATTAGATGTGTTTTATTGTCCGGATTTTTCTTTTTGACTTTTAATAAGTCTGCTCTTGGAGTTATCAATGCTCTTCTTTTGGCTCTTAACAGATCTTTTGCTATACCCTCTGGAGAGTAATCTGCTTTCGAGTTCTACTGCTCTTTTATTGAAAGTTGTTTCATCTGAGCAATTGCGTTTTATCCTTAGGAATTCATCAACAGGTAAAGATTTTGTAGTGTTGGGCGCATGAGCACTTGTTGAATGAAGTACATTGTTGGTAGCGGTCTCTTTTCTGAACAGATCAGTACTCAATGATCCATCACTTTCTTTGAGGATTTTTAGATCAAGAAAGGAGACTTGAGTTAGACTTTTTTCCAAGGTCAGTTTGATATTCAAATTGTTATTATTTAATGTTTTTAAGAACATATTCAATCAATCTTCTTTTCCTTCCCATATAAATAGAATATCATCAATATACCTAATCCACAGTGGGCTATTCTGGGTATCTTGATCATTGATATCTGAAAATACAATTGTTTGCTTCCACCAGCCTAAAAACAAGTTGGCGTAGGTGGGAGCACATGCAGTGCCCATGGCAGTGCCTTGGGTCTGTAAATAAAATTTGTTATTGAACAGGAAGAACTTTTTGGTGAGGACAAATTTTAATAAATCTATCACAAAATCATTATGTTCCTTGCTCTCTTCCATGGACATATCAACAAAATGTTTAACTGCCTGTAGTCCTAGTTTGTGGCTGATGCTTGTATACAGTGTTTCCATATCTATCGTAACAAGCCAGGTGTTTGGAGAGATGTTAATATCCTTGATCTGTTGTAATACCTCCATTGTATCTCTTACATATGAGGGGATTTTAGTCAAGAATTGCCTTAATCGAAAATCAATATATTGGCTGGCTTTTTCAGTTAGGTTTTCATTTCCAGAGATGATTGGGCAGCGAGGGGGTTGTGTCTGATTTTTGTAAACTTTCGGGATTAAATAGAAAGTAGCAATTTTTGGATGAGATACGGTCAGGAATTTCTTTTCTTTGTTAGTAATAGTGTTGTTTTTCTTAGCTTTTTCAATTAATTTATTATATTGTTGAAGGAATTGTGCTGATGAGTTCCCCCATAATTCTTTATAATATACACGATTCTTTAATTGAGAGATTGCCTCTTTTACATACAGTTCTAATGGCCATATAACAATATTCCCTCCCTTGTCCGCATTTCTAATAATTACATTGTCCCATGATTCTATATCCTTGAGGGCTTTTCTTTCTTGTGTTGATAGATTTTTGATTTTAGGATAGATGTTTAGTTGGTTTATAGCATTGCATACAATTTGGTTGAATGTATCAATGTTGGAACAAATCTTGCTAGATAGAACAAATTTAGATTTTGTTTTTAAAATTGAACGCCAATTTATTCCTTCTGTCGGATATTGTTCTGTCAATAAGTCCTCTAGATTTTGAAGAGATTCAAGTTCGTCTTCAGATAAACCTGTAGGGACATTAATTTCTTCTTGGTTGGAGAAATGTTTTTTTTTTTTTTAAAGTAGCTTAGGTAAGAATAATTGTATATCTTTTATTGTTTCATATTTGTCTATCTGAGAATTAGGACAAAAAGATAGTCCTTTAGATAGTATATTATTATGATGTTTGGATAATTTTCGGTTGGATAGGTTTATTATTCTTAATTCTTCATTCTCATTTGAGAGAACGGACTTGGGTTCCTTTTGTAAGGTTTGGTTGTTTGTTATTTGTTTGGAGGTTTTTTGTTGTTGTTCCTTGTATGTCTTTTGTTTGTACCTCCCACCTCTTCTGGTGGTTCTGAATCCGAGCTTAAATCTTCTTCTAAAAAAGACTTCCTTTTTCTATTTTCAACAACCATAGATGGTACGATATACATAATCCTATACATAAGATACTTTTAAATGGGTATCACCTGATAATTATTAAGATCACACTAGATCAAACAAATTGAACCATCATACTTATAAGTATCTTCTGCTTGATAACCATACACACTTTGGCCAATTGAGAATATCTTAAAGCCATAGTATTGTAGGAAAGACTAGGTAAAGTAAGAACAACTAGGTTCTCTAAATAATTTTTAGTGTACTATTTAACGTATACACAGTGAACACTAATATTCCAACAGTTATATTCTGATTTCTCGTATTGTTTGAGCAATCATATCCAGACAATATACATATATTTAATACCATTTTGGGATCTATATTCCTTATAATGAATTAATGATCACCTATTACCCATTGCACCCCTAGTTGAATAGTACACTCCCAGATTACCCACACCAGAACTACTGAAATAGTGCTAATTTTTATTTGGAACAATTTTGTCAACTATCTAATTGTGTTTTTAATCACATATTTTGTTTGTGTTGTGTTATTTTAAGATGTGAAATAAAAGTTATATTTTAAATATTCACTCTAGTACACCTCTAGATATTGATGTAATCTACTCATTATTAGTAGAAGGGAGTGAGAAGTGCTACTTAGATGCATCTTTCGGTCAAATTTTTGACAAACCTCCACAAGTTTGTTTATGCATCAGCACTCTAGCCAATATAGATTGGATTCAGAATCAGATACAGGCATCTCCCCTATATTAAGTGTAGTGCTGTTGCACAGTTGCTCTTCTGTTTAAACCTCTTAGATAGATTACTAAGGACAACTCATTCAATACCTATTGTCATATAGAATTGGCGGTCTATTATTGGAAACTCGAAATAAGTCTGTATTTTTAAAATTTTACAAAATATACACCTTTCACCTTGTTTACATCACACTTTATATAAGGATACATATGCCAACACTGGTCTCTGGTAGTGCAAATAATAACCAACTGTCTATTCTTTTCCCAATTTTTCTCACTACGGTGAAAGTGAGAGCACCTTTTTATTAGCAGCAATCAGAGCCAGTTTAGAGCATATTGTAGAATAAGAGACATTTTTGGCGCTATTTTACAACCATTCTCTTCATATACAGTATATATATATATATATATATATATATATATATATATATATATATATATATATGTATATCCCATTATAAGAGAAATAAAGTAACTCTTAGCCCAGCACAATGGGATACCTAAATTATCATAACTAAGAAAAAAGGACTAACCCAGAGATACAGACAGACAGCAGATACAATTATAATGAGTTTATCAACATTCAGAAAAATTATTAGCATCAAAAATTAAATATACAAATCATATGTGGCAAAATTAAAACAAAGCTGAAGTCCCACTGTAAATGATAAAAGTCAGTTGGTAATTAACCCTTTTTAGAGGCCTCTATCCCAGGGTATGATAGCATTAAATTGGCTTATTCCTGGTAGCCGAGGAAAACTATTCCTTCAATAGGTCTCCAAAGAAAAATGATCATCATGCAGGGTGAGCAATATGCAATAACATAACTGTTTAACTTAGATGTGGAATTATAAAAGCATACTCTATAAACTGGCTGTACCCGGACATCATCAACAGTGATTGCTAGCACACTGCAATATTTCACCTAAGATCGACTTTGTGGTAAGTGTTCGTTGTGAGAAAAAGTCTGTTATTTTACCTGGTCTTTATGTTTCATCTGTTACACGGACGTTATTGTATCAGTTAAGGCCCTTAGTGGTATAATCCACGCCTTCCTTCTTCCTGCAGGGTATGACTAGGGCTTACCCTTCCGACTTGTTGCAACAAGGGGATTTCCAGCAGCGGCGGGGATCAGCTGTTCCCCTGCCGGTAACAAACAGCTACTCGTGTTTCACCCACAGTTCAACGGGCTTCTTCCGACTGAGTTGTAATCTGTTGCAGAGCTCTAGCAATTTTAAGCCTGCCTGAAAACTCTTCCTTTTCCTTTCATTTACCTTCCAGGTGCAAAATAGTGTGATTAAACATTTACTATGTTGCCACATGTTTGCCTAATGCATATATCAAACAAAATATCAAAAAACTTTTTCATGACTGTTCTTTTAATACAGATACTTATCATATAATCATTCATATGGTTATTCTTTACGGGATTTCAAAAAGAAACTACTTAGACTTAAAGGGGCAGGTATACAGCAATTTATGAATAGTGATGTCGCGAACAGTTCTGCCGCGAATAGTTTGCAGTGAATATAGCATGTTCGCGTTCGAAGCAGACGGCGAACATATGCGATGTTCGATCCGCCCACTATTCATTATCATTGAGTAAACTTTGACCCTGTAGCTCACAGTCACAAGACACATTCCAGCCAATCAGCAGCAGACACTCCCTCCCAGACCCTCCCACCTCCTGGACAGCATCCATTTTAGATTCATTCAGAGCCTGCATTCTTAGTGAGAGGAGGGACAGTGTAGCTGCTGCTGATTTAATAGGGAAATCGATAGCTAGGCTAGTGTATTCAGTGTCCACTACAGTCCTGAAGGACTCATCTGATCTCTGCTGTAAGGACAGCACCCCAAAAAGCACTTTTTAGGGCTAGAACATCAGTCTGCTTTTTTTATTCCTGTGTAATCTAATTGTAGTTGCCTGCCTGCCAGCTCAGGCTCACAGCGTATACTGTGCCCACTTGCCCAATGCCACCACTCATATCTGGTGTAACAGTAGTGTACACGTGTGCATTTGAGGTCCTGCCAGGGCACAGTGTGGCACCAGTGCAAGTCATATCTGCTAAAACAGTAGTGTACATTTTAAAAAAAAACAACCTTTTTTTAATTTGAAATAATAGCAGTCAGTTTCCCTCACATGTGTGCGCTCCAGGTCCTGCCAGGGCACAGTGTCACACCAGTGCAAGTCATATCTACTAAAACAGTAGTGTACATACATTTAAAAAAAAAAAAAACTTTTTTACTGTGAAATAATAGCAGTCAGTTTCCCTCACACGTGTGCGTTCCAGGTCCTGCCAGGGCACAGTGTCACACCAGTGCAAGTCATATCTGCTAAAACAGTAGTGTACATTTAAAAAAAAAAAAACCTTACACTACCTGAACGATACAACATCATACCTGATGTTTTAAAGCACGTTATTCCAAACAATTTATGAATGTTAGGTGATTTATTCCCTTTATGGATTAAAACCAGACTCTGCATCAACTATGTAATTTTCCATGGGAGTTTGCCATGGATCCCCCTCCGGCATACCACAGTCCAGGTGTTAGTCCCCTTGAAACAACTTTTCCATCACTTTTGTGGCCAGAAGGAGTCCCTGTGGGTTTTAAAATTCGCCTGCCTATTGAAGTCTATGGTGGTTCGCCCGGTTCGCCAATTCGCGAACTTTTGATGACGTTCGGGTTCGCCGTTCGCGAACGCAAAATTTTAGGTTTGCGACATCACTACTTATGAATAGTGATGTCGCGAACTGTTATAGCTTGTTTGCGTTCGCCGCTGCGGGCGAACATATGCGATGTTCGATCCGCCCCCTATGTGTCATCATTGAGGAAACTTTGACCCTGTATGTCACAGCCTTCTGACACATTAGAGCCAATCAGCATCAGACACTCCCTCACAGACCCTCCCAGCTTCTTGGCAGCAGCCATTTTAGACTCATTACGACCTTGCTTTCTTAGTGAGAGGAGCTTTTGTGTTGCTGCTGCTAGACATTATAGGGAAATAGATAGCTAGGCTAGTGTATTTAGTGTCCACTACAGTCCTGAAGGACTCATCTCATCTCTGCTGCAAGGACAGCACCCCAAAAAGCCCTTTTTAGGGCTATAACTTCAGTCGTTTTTTTTTTTTCTTCTTTGTATTTTGATTTGCATTTGTCTGGCTTTCAGCCTGTGTGTGAGGCTCACAGCATATGCTGTGATTAGTGCCACCACTGATATCTGACTAACAATATTAGTTTAAATTTAACCAACAAAAATTTGAAATTATTTGCTAGTGTAATTTATTTTCATTTTCTATCAGGCCTGTGTCTCTCAGGCTCACACAGCATATACTTCAGTTTTTTTCAGTCTTTTGGTTAATTGCTCTGTGCCAGCCACCACTCATATCTGCTTAACCTTATTTTAAATTTAAAAAAAAACTTTTAAATAATTTTGCTAGTGTAATCTAATTTCATTTTCTATCAGGCCTGTGTGTTTTGCTGACTTACAGAGCATACTGTGTTTAATTGCTGCCCTCCCTAGTCTATCAGCCACGACTCATATGTGTTTAACCTTTTTTTAAATTCCCCCCCAAAAAAACTTTAAATCATTTTGCTAGTGTAATCTAATTTTATTTTCTACTGCTGACTCATATGTGCTTAACCTTTTTCTTTAAATTAAAAAAAAAAATCTGTAAATCATTTTTCTAGTGTAATCTAATTTTATTTTCTTTTTTGATATGTTATTTTTTTATTTTCAGTTAAACATAATACAGCAGAAAGAAAAATCCTAACAGATACATCTCTGTCGTTTAAGAACATTACAAAATTAACAATGTCACGTTATAGAAACATAATTCTAAAAGATAATACCCAAATGTCCTTCATTAGTTTCTTCTTCTTCATCTTGTACTGAGGCTCCGGGGTTTTATGAGAGACAAAGATTTCAAAAATAGTTGTAGGAGAGCAAACCCCGTTTGTATCCAAAGTGGGCAAATGGGTTAAGTTAACTGAAGAGTCCAATAGTGACATCAATTTTGTAGTAATACAGAGATTATATGTCAAGCAGTGTACTAGAGGGTACTAAAAGGATAGTACATAAAAACAAAGAAAGGAAGTAGATAGAATAGTATAAGATGTAATAGGTGCCGAACTCACTCCAAGTCAATTTAATTTGTGTAGGTGCTCAAACGTATTGTTAGTAAGGTCTCTTTGTGTTATCTAATTAGAATGTCCGTGGTGTATCGGGCAGAAAGTCAGTAAGTGGGACTTTATATAGTTACTCATTTAGTGCCAGTCGAAGCGTTACCAAAGGTGAAGGACTCCCATAAAAATTGCATATCTTGATAAAAGGGGATTTGCCCTAGCCTAAGATAGTGCAGCCTTTCTAATGTTAAATTACTATGTACTAGTGTTTTCCAATCTTGCAGACTGGGTATCTGTGTAGATTTCCACTTTTTTGGGATCAATTGATTTGCTGCACTAAGCATTATTTGATATAGGCGACGTCTTATTTTGCATTTGATATTAGGTGGGTGACAAAGTAAAACAAGATCTGGACTAAGGGACAATTGCGTATTCAGTACTATATTGATGCTGTTAAAGATTTCAGACCAATATGATTTTATATGGGCACACTCCCACCAAATGTGGGATAAGTGGCCCTCTTGAGGGCATCCTCTCCAGCAAGATCCAGATGATTTTTTAAAGATATATTTGATTTGCGCCGGGGTAAGGTACCACCTCATCATGATTTTAATATTGGTCTCTTTTGCATGTATGGAGTGTGCAGAATGACAAAGGTTATCAAACCTATGAAGCCAGGTTTTTGAGTTTGTGTTTGTGCCAAGTTCTCTGTCCGATTTATATGTATATGATGGGAGGAGAGGGAAGGTATTTGAGAGGATGAATTTATGTAATTTAGAGATCTTTATAGTGATGTTTTCCCTGGAGATGCAAATTTGTTCAAAGGGGGTTGTAAGGTTTTCCTTACATCTATGTGTTAATATGTAATGTCGCAATTGATGTACCCTTAGCCAGGATGTCAAAAAGGGGTGACCCAGAGAATCCAGCTGGGGCTTAGTCTTAACAATGTGTGTGTTATCTGTCAGAGTGTATAATGGGAGATGTTGAATAGGATGTAAAAGGTGCGGAGAGGTTTGTTTCATGCCTGGATGAAACTCAGGATTATCTAAGAGAGTTGTGAGTGGGGAGTACCAGGACGAGATCTTGTTTGGGGATTTACATATCTTCCTCCAGTCAGACCAAGTTTCATTTGTGATTGAGGAAGTCGAGATAGAGTATTTGTTAGTATACGCCGGGTTCCAGCATACTCTATTTAAATTGTGTGAGGCTATTAGTGCATTTTCAATTTGTAGCCATCTTTTAGCGTTGGGGTCTTCTGATTTGAACCAATCAGAAATTCTCTGTAGGGATACTGCAGATGAGGGACACCTAGTCCTCCTTCGATGGGGGGTTTGAATAATGTATTTTTATTGATTGGTGGAGGCCGTCGTCTCCATATATAGTCATTAATAATTTTCTGTAGGGTATCGAGGTCTGATCGAATACCTGGAATAGGTACTGTCTGAAGAATGTACAGGACTTTAGGGAGTAAAGTCATTTTAGTTGCATTAATTCTGCCTAGCCAAGAGATATTCTTGGGGAGCCAGGTGGACGTGAGTGTTTTAAATTCTGTAATTAGGTTGCCATAATTATAGAGACGCAAATCAGTTTTATTTGGTGTAAGGTGAATACCTAGATATTTTAAATATTTTGTCTGTTGTTTGAGGGGACAGGATGAGGTTAGGGTCTCTAAGGAATGTCCTGGGAGGTTTATAGGTAGATATTCGGATTTGGTCATATTTACTAGGTAATTCGAAACAAGTCCAAAGCGCTCCAATTCAGAGATGGTTAATTGGAGAGAGGAGAGGGGGTTTGTGAGCGTGAATAGTAGGTCATCTGTAAAAATAGCCAATTTGTGTGTTTGGTTGTCTATATCTATTCCGTGGATGTCCCTATTTAACCTTATTTTGATGGTTAAAGGCTCGAGTGAGATAATGAAAAGGAGGGGGGACAGGGGGCAGCCCTGTCTAGAACTGTTTCTGATTTCAAATGAGTCAGAAAGTGTGCCATTTATTTTTATCTGTGCCGTGGGATTGGTATATAACGTTAGTATTTTTTTAATAAAAGAATCTGGGAAATGGAACCGTCTCAAGGTCTCCTGCAAATATGTCCAGTCCAGTCGGTCGAATGCTTTTTCAGCGTCAGTCGATAAGAATACAGTCGGGATTCTATTTTGTGTGATATATTCTAAAAGATTGAGGATTCTAACCGTATTATCTTTCGCTTCTCTGTTGGGTACAAACCCAACCTGGTCTTGGTGGATTATTGATGGTAAGATCTGATTCAGGCGAGTGGCAAGAATTTTGGCATAAAGTTTAAGGTTGACGTTAAGTAAAGAGATCGGTCTAAAGTTTGCCGGGGAAGTTGGGGGTTTGCCAGGCTTAGCTATGACCGAGATATTGGCTTGTAACATGTTGTTGGGGAAAGGGTGGGATTCTGTGATCGAATTAAATAGGGTTGTTAAGTGTGGGATTAGGTGTCTTGCAAATGTTTTATAATATAAACCTGTGAAACTGTCTGGGCCTGGGGCTTTGTTCTGTTTAAGTTGTTTTATCGCGTCCTGTACTTCTGATGGGCGAATAGGTTGGTCAAGGAGGTTATACTGGTCAGGAGTTATTTGTGGGATTGGTATCTTATCTAGATATTTGCAACATAGGCGTGAATGAGAGTGTGGGCGTCTGTTAGGGAAAAGATTATAAAGTTTGTGATAGAACGTTTTAAATTCATCTGCTATGGTGTTGGTATCTTCTATCAGTTTGCCCTGAGGTGTTGTAATAGAGTGGATATATGTGTTTTGCTGTTGTTTTTTAAGAGCTCTGGCTAGAAGCCGACCGGGTTTATTTCTCTCTGTGTAAAATTTTTGTTGGAGAAATAAAAGCTGTTTCTGTGAGTTAAGCTGCAGAATTGAATTTAGATTTTCTCTTTTATTTTTAAGTTGTTGCAGGATCAAGTCATCAGAGGGATTGACCTTGTGTGTATAGTCTAGCCTAGCAATGTCCTTAGATAAGAGTTCCACCTCTTCCCTACTCTTTCTCTTTATTTGTGCTTTAGTTTTGATAAATTCCCCCCTTATAGTACACTTATGAGCTTCCCAAAGAGCAGCGATGCCTACGTCCGGGGTATTATTTAATACAAAATAAGATTTTATATGCTTCGAGAAGAGTTTTTTCTGCTCAGGGTCAAGTAGGATAGAGTCGTCTAACCTCCACTGAAAAGCTCGGAGTGGAGCAGAGGGCCATTGTATTGTGCAAGACACTAGAGAGTGGTCTGACCAGGATGTATGTGTGATATGTGATTGTTTGGTGTGAGATAAAATCAGGTGGTCTACTAGAATGTAATCTAGTCTAGAGTAATTTCGATTGGGGTGTGATAAAAAGGTGAAATCTGATTTCTGGGGGTGAAAGTATCTCCAAACATCATGCAATTCTAAAGCCCTAAATTTCCTCAAGATATTAATCAAGTTTGGCGTTTTAGTTCTAGTACCTGGGTTTGAGCAATCTACTGTAGGGTCTAATGGAAAATTTAAATCTCCTGAAACTATCAGGGAACCTTTGCTTTCTTTATATATCACGTCTGTAATTGTGGATATGAATTTGTCTTGGTGAGAGTTAGGGGCATAAACATTCACCAGTGTCACTGGCTTCCCAAATAACAGCCCCCTCAAACAAATGTATCGTCCCTCTTTGTCTGAAATGATATGTTCCTTGGTAAAGGGGATGGATTTATGGATTAGAATGCTAACGCCATTAACTTTTTTATTCAGATTGGTACTATGGAAGTGTTGAGGGTAGTGCAGGGAAAAGTATTTAGGAATATTTTTTGATTTAAAGTTGGTTTCTTGGAGTAGTAAAATGTGGCCTCCTTTGCTGTGTAGGTCTTTTATGGCCATTCTTCTTTTATTGGGACAGTTTAGGCCCTTCGCATTTTGTGTGATAATAACTAGGTCTTGTGACTTGTGTTTATTCATTAATGTAATGTGGGGTGAGGGGAGTTATGAGACCCATGCATAGCAAGAGACAGTTTAGGTATTTCAGAGCAAGTACAGCACACATTAAGTACGAGGTGAAATAATTTACAAGAAAAAAGAAAAGAAAGAAAAGTACAAAATATAAACAGTACATTTTTAACTTCCATCCTAACTTACAGGAGAAAATCTCCCAACTGAGTGAAAACAAGAATGCAGAATTGTACAACTTTAACAATTAACCATGAATTAACAAGCAGGACCTCTTAATGAGGACTGCAAAGGGAGCAAGGTGGGTATTACCTTAAGATGAGGGAATAGTCCTGCAGTCTATTTGGGAGCTGTTGTAGTGCAATATTCATGGACACCCTTGTTTTGCAAGTGGGCTATGGTAAGTGGTCTTATTGCACAAAGAACCAATTCAAAAACATAGGATATCATAAAAAGGATAATGAAGCTACATACATAAGTTATTATCAACCTTTTTCTCCCAATGAAGATTGTCTAGCAGGCATAGGTCTTGGTGTCTTCCGTTGACGAGCTTGGATCCACTCCCTTCTTTGTGGGAGTGGAGGAGATCCATTCGCAATTTGTAGTGGTTCCTGATGAGCCGGGGGGTCCTCTAACTGAGGGGGAGGAATGTCTAGTTCCTTGCAGATAGACGATATGTCCTTGGTAGAGGAACAAGAGAATCTTCTGCCTTTCCATAATATTATCAGGTGGAAGGGGAAACCCCACCTATAGGGTATGTTCAATTTCCTCAGCAGCAATGTGAGTGGTTTAAGATCTCTGCGTTTGGAGAGTGTCCTTTGGGAGAGGTCTGCGAATACTTGAATGTCAACATTCTCATGCCTAATGGGCTGTTGTTCCCTGGCCAGCTTCATTAATTCCTCTTTCACTTGGAAATTTGTGATCCGGATTATTACATCCCTTGGTGGTTGGCCGGTCTGCGGCTTAGGGCGTAAAGCTCTGTGAGCTCTATCAATGTCAATTTTTGTTGGCTCCTCTCCTTTCTTTAGGGCATTGAAAAAATCTTGCAGGTATTGTTGTTTGTGATAGCTTCAGGGATTCCTCTTAGCCTGATATTGTGACGTCTGCTACGATTTTCAGCATCGTCAAGCTTATCTTCAAGCTCTGATATACTTGTGCCTTGCTGATGGATGATGTTATGTAAATCAGAGATAGCTTCTGTGTGTGCTTCTTGGTTATTTTCCAGAGTTTCAACTCTGTGGCCTATCTCAGATATGTCTTTTTTAAGGTCGGATATTTCTTCCTTAATGCACTGTTTAACCTGAGTGATTAATGAGGAGAAATCTTTTTTTGAGGGTAGGGAGTTAAAAAGAGCTGTGGGAATTGTAATATTGTCAGGTGAAGGGTCACATTCAGATTCAGAGGAGCTTTGCTCTGAGGTTTGATCAGGGAGGTCAGCATCTGCAGAGTTAGTAGCCTTAGTTTCCAAGGTCTTGAAGAAATTATTAACAGTGTGAGAAGTAGTTTTAAGCTGCTTATTGCCTTTATTTGGTTTGCAGCCTTTTTTGGGATACATTGTGTGCTTCAAATGCAGCTGCAAGTGTAAAAAGCAGGTACTTCCAGTGACTGAGACTTAGTGTAGAGGGTATAAAAATAGGTGTTCTGTGAAGATTGAAAAAGATTTTTCTGCTGGTGGCTATATGAGTGCTTCGTTTTACACCTTATTTTGTGAAAGGGGCTTAATTATTTGCTGGAAAAAGGTATCTTTAAGTACTTACTGAGTGTCAGTGTCTACCAATTTATCCCCAGAACAAACTGTTACAATCCTTGTGGAGATTATACAACTTTATATATGCATTGTATATTAAATCAAATATGTTGGTGGTTCAAGCGGTCATTCTCTTTGCATATTGGTCTCTTACCGGAATTCCCCACAGCTTGTCTGCACAGATTCCCTGCTCTGTAAGGATGCTGCGTGTGAAAACTTTAGCTGAGGCTGCGGCCTGCCACTGGGCCAGCCCCCAAGATATTGGTAAGTGATCGCAATGCGATCAGCTAGTCGGGTGCGATATTGGCTGGCGGCAGGTCCGTGGCAGCAATCCTCAAGAGTGTAAGTCTTTTTAAGTGCGGTAACAGCCCCAAGCTTCTTTAGAAATGTTGGCGGGTACGGCCCATGCAGGTGCGCAGCTCGTCCAGTGTAGCGGGTGTTGCGGCTTAGGAGTAAGGTAAAATTCCTCTCGGATAGGGATCGATATGTCCTCTTACATCCCTGCTGCTTTTATTTGCTTTAAGTTTATGTTGGCACTAGCCTAATACGTTTTCACTCAGATGGGGCTCAGGAGCTCTACAGGAAAGCAGCCATCTCCTAGGCTGGCTAGCTCCGCCCCCCAATCTAATTTTATTTTCTATCAGGCCTGTGTGTATCTGACTTACAGAGCATACTGTTGTTAAATGCTGCCCTACGTGGCAGCCAGACAGTGCCACCACTCTTATCTGCTTAACATTATTTTAAATTTAAAAGAAAAACTTTTAAATTATTTTGCTAGTGTAATCTAATTTAATTTTCTATCAGGCCTGTGTGTTTCTCACTTACACAGCATACTGTGGTAAATTGCTGCCCTATCTACCAGCCACGACTCATATCTGCTTTACATTATTTTAAAGTTAAAAAAAAAAATTAAATCATCTTGCTAGTGTAATTTAATTTCTTTTTCCATCAGGCCTGTGTGTTTCTGGCCCACATCATATAGTGTTATACAGATTCATTTTTTTTTCCCACCACTTATATCTGGTGTAACAACATTAGTGTAAATTTTATGTAATTTTTTTTTTAACGTCAGTCCTCTTCTAGTGTAATTAAATTTTAGTTGCCAGGCCAGCCAGGCTGCCATTAGTACCAGCCTGTGTGTCAGGCTGCCAGCATATACTGTGCCTACTTCCATCCTCAGTGCCAGTCCACAACTCCTATCTGTTGCAACATAACATTACATTTTGTAAAAAAAAAAAATTTACATCACTCTTTGAGTGTTATTTAATATTAGTTCACAGGCCAGCCTGCCACCACTAGTGCCAGCCTGTGTGTCAGACTGCCAGCACATACTGTGCCTAGTTCTATCCTGAGTGACATTACTCCTATCTGTTGTAACAATTTTATAACTTTTTTAAAAACAAACTGTTACATCATTCTGCTATTGTTATTTAATTGCAGTTGCCTGCCTGCCAGCATGTGTGCCAGGCCCACTTGCCAACTAGTTACACCAATCATATTTGTTGTAACAGAATTGTTAATATTTAAAATAAAAAATTGCTATATTGTGAATCATCAGTTTTCTCGTGCCATTGAATTGCACTTTCCTCCTGCCTGCCAGCCTGTGTGCCAGGCCCACTAGCCATTTAGTGCCACCAATCATATTTCTTGTAACAGTATTGAAAAAATTGTAAATCATCACTTTTTTGGCTGTGAATCTTCAGTCTCCTAGTGCCATTGAATTGCAGTTTCCTCCTGCCTGCCAGCCTGTGTGCCAGGCCAACTTGCCAACTAGTTACACCTATCATATTTGTTGTAACAGTATTGTTAATATTTAAAATAAAAAAATCTTAGATTGTGAATCATCAGTTTGCTCGTGCCATCGAATTGCAGTTTCCTCCTGCCTGCCATTGTTTGTGCCAGGCCCACTAGCCAACTAGTGCCAACAATCATATTTCTTGTAACTGTATTGAAAAAAATTTCAATCATAACTTTTCGGACTGTGAATCTTCAGTCTCCTAGTGCCATTTAATTGCAGTTTCCTCCTGCCTGCCAGCCTGTGTGCCAGGCCCACTTGCCAACTAGTTACACCAATCATATTTGTTGTAACAGTATTGTTAATATTTAAAATTAAAAATTGTTAGATTGTGAATCATCAGTTTGCTCATGCCATTGAATTTCACTTTCCTCCTGCCTGCTAGCCTGTGTGCCAGGCCCACTTGCCAACTAGTTACACCAATCATAGTTGTTGTAACAGTATTGTTAATATTTAAAGTTAAAAATTGTTAGATTGTGAATCATCAGTTTTCTCGTGCCATTGAATTGCACTTTCCTCCTGCCTGCCAGCCTGTGTGCCAGGCCCACTAGCCATTTAGTGCCACCAATCATATTTCTTGTAACAGTATTGAAAAAATTGTAAATCATCACTTTTTTGGCTGTGAATCTTCAGTCTCCTAGTGCCATTGAATAGCAGTTTCCTCCTGCCTGCCAGCCTGTGTGCCAGGCCCCCTTGCCAACTAGTTACACCAATCATATTTGTTGTAACAGTATTGTTAATATTTAAAATTAAAAATTGTTAGATTGTGAATCATCAGTTTGCTTGTGCCATTGAATTTCACTTTCCTCCTGCCTGCTAGCCTGTGTGCCAGGCCCACTTTCCAACTAGTTACACCAATCATAGTTGTTGTAACAGTATTGTTAATATTTAAAATTTAAAATTGTTAGATTGTGAATCATCAGTTTTCTTGTGCCATTGAATTGCACTTTCCTCCTGCCTGCCAGCCTGTGTGCCAGGCCCACTAGCCATTTAGTGCCACCAATCATATTTCTTGTAACAGTATTGAAAAAATTGTAAATCATCACTTTTTTGGCTGTGAATCTTCAGTCTCCTAGTGCCATTGAATTGCAGTTTCCTCCTGCCTGCCAGCCTGTGTGCCAGGCCAACTTGCCAACTAGTTACACCTATCATATTTGTTGTAACAGTATTGTTAATATTTAAAATAAAAAAATCTTAGATTGTGAATCATCAGTTTGCTCGTGCCATCGAATTGCAGTTTCCTCCTGCCTGCCATTGTTTGTGCCAGGCCCACTAGCCAACTAGTGCCAACAATCATATTTCTTGTAACTGTATTGAAAAAAATTTCAATCATAACTTTTCGGACTGTGAATCTTCAGTCTCCTAGTGCCATTTAATTGCAGTTTCCTCCTGCCTGCCAGCCTGTGTGCCAGGCCCACTTGCCAACTAGTTACACCAATCATATTTGTTGTAACAGTATTGTTAATATTTAAAATTAAAAATTGTTAGATTGTGAATCATCAGTTTGCTCGTGCCATTGAATTTCACTTTCCTCCTGCCTGCTAGCCTGTGTGCCAGGCCCACTTGCCAACTAGTTACACCAATCATAGTTGTTGTAACAGTATTGTTAATATTTAAAATTAAAAATTGTTAGATTGTGAATCATCAGTTTTCTCGTGCCATTGAATTGCACTTTCCTCCTGCCTGCCAGCCTGTGTGCCAGGCCCACTAGCCATTTAGTGCCACCAATCATATTTCTTGCAACAGTATTGAAAAAATTGTAAATCATCACTTTTTTGGCTGTGAATCTTCAGTCTCCTAGTGCCATTGAATTGCAGTTTCCTCCTGCCTGCCAGCCTGTGTGCCAGGCCGACTTGCCAACTAGTTACACCAATCATATTTGTTGTAACAGTATTGTTAATATTTAAAATAAAAAATTCTTAGATTGTGAATCATCAGTTTGCTCATGCCATTGAATTGCAGTTTCCTCCTGCCTGACAGTGTGTGTGCCAGGCCCACTAGCCAACTAGTGCCAACAATCATATTTCTTGTAACTGTATTGAAAAAATTTTAAATCATAACTTTTTGGACTGTGAATCTTCAGTCTCCTAGTGCCATTGAATTGCATTTTCCTCCTGCCTGCCAGCCTGTGTGCCAGGCCCACTTGCCAACTAGTTACACCAATCATATTTGTTGTAACAGTATTGTTAATATTTAAAATTAAAAATTGTTAGATTGTGAATCATCAGTTTGCTCATGCCATTGAATTGCACTTTCCTCCTGCCTGCCAGCCTGTGTGCCAGGCCCACTAGCCAATTAGTGCCACCAATCATATTTCTTTTAACAGTATTGAAAAAATTGTAAATCATAATTTTTTTGACTGTGAATCTTCAGTCTCCTAGTGCCATTTAATTGCAGTTTCCTCCTGCCTGCCAGCCTGTGTGCCAGGCCCACTTGCCAACTAGTTACACCAATCATATTTGTTGTAACAGTATTGTTAATATTTGAAAAAAATAATTGTTATATTGTGAATCATCAGTTTGCTCGTGTCATTGAATTGCACTTTCCTCCTGCCTGCCAGCCTGTGTGCCAGGCCCACTAGCCAATTAGTGCCACCAATCATATTTCATGTAACTGTATTGAAAAAAATTTAAATCATAACTTTATTGACTGTGAAGCTTCAGTCTCCTAGTGCCATTGAATTGCATTTACCTCCTGCCTGCCAGCCTGTGTGACAGGCCGACTTGCCAACTAGTTACACCAATCATATTTCTTGTAACAGTATTGAAAAAATTGTAAATCATCACTTTTTTGACTGTGAATTTTCAGTCTCCTAGTGCCTTTGAATTGCAGTTTCCTCCTGCCTGCCAGCCTGTGTGCCAGGCCGACTTGCCAACTAGTTACACCAATCATATTTGTTGTAACAGTATTGTTAATATTTAAAATAAAAAATTCTTAGATTGTGAATCATCAGTTTGCTCGTGCCATTGAATTGCAGTTTCCTCCTGCCTGCCAGTGTGTGTGCCATGCCCACTAGCCAACTAGTGCCACCAATCATATTTCTTGTAACTGTATTGAAAACATTTTAAATCATAACTTTTCGGGACTGTGAATCTTCAGTCTCCTAGTGCCATTGAATTGCAGTTTCCTCCTGCCTGCCAGCCTGTGTGCTAGACCCACTTGCCAACTAGTTACACCAATAATATTTGTTGTAACAGTATTGTTAATATTTAAAATTAAAAATTGTTAGATTGTGAATCATCAGTTTGCTCGTGCCATTGAATTGCACTTTCCTCCTGCCTGCCAGTCTGTGTGCCAGGCCCACTAGCCAATTAGTGCCACCAATCATATTTCTTGTAACAGTATTGAAAAGATTGTGGATCATCACTTTTTTGACTATTAATCTTCAGTCTCCTAGTGCCATTGAATTGCAGTTACCTCCTGCCTGCCAGCCTGTGTGCCAGGCACACTTGCCAACTAGTTACACCAATCATATTTGTTATAACGGTATTGTTAATATTTAAAATTAAAAATTGTTAGATTGTGAATCATCAGTTTGCTCGTGCCATTGAATTGCACTTTCCTCCTGCCTGCCAGTCTGTGTGCCAGGCCCACTAGCCAATTAGTGCCACCAATCATATTTCTTGTAACAGTATTGAAAAGATTGTGAATCATCACTTTTTTGACTATTAATCTTCAGTCTACAAGTGCCATTGAATTGCAGTTACCTCCTTCCTGCCAGCCTGTGTGCCATGCCCACTTGCCAACTAGTTACACTAATCATATTTGTTGTAACAGTATTGTTAATATTTAAAATTAAAAATTGTTAGATTGTGAATCATCAGTTTGCTCGTGCCATTGAATTGCACTTTCCCCATGCCTGCCAGCCTGTGTGCCAGGCCCACTAGCCATTTAGTGCCACCAATCATATTTCTTGTAACAGTATTGAAAAAATTGTAAATCATCAATTTTTTTACTGTGAATCTTCAGTCTCCTAGTGCCATTGAATTGCAGTTTCCTCCTGCCTGCCAGCCTGTGTGCCAGGCCCACTTGCCAACTAGTAACACCAATCATATTTGTTGTAACAGTATTGTTAATATTTAAAATAAAAAATTCTTAGATTGTGAATCATCAGTTTGCTCATGCCATTGAATTGCAGTTTCCTCCTGCCTGCCAGTGTGTGTGCCAGGCCCACTAGCCAACTAGTGCCAACAATCATATTTCTTGTAACTGTATTGAAAATTTTTTAAATCATAACTTTTCGGGACTGTGAATCTTCAGTCTCCTAGTGCCATTGAATTGCAGTTTCCTCCTGCATGCCAGCCTGTGTGCCAGGCCCACTTGCCAACTAGTTACACCAATCATATTTGTTGTAACAGTATTGTTAATATTTAAAATTAAAAATTGTTAGATTGTGAATTATCAGTTTGCTTGTGCCATTGAATTGCACTTTCCTCCTGCCTGCCAGCCTGTGTGCCAGGCCCACTAGCCAATTAGTGCCACCAATCATATTTCTTGTAACAGTATTGAAAAAATTGTAAATCATAATTTTTTTAACTGTGAATCTTCAGTCTCCTAGTGCCATTTAATTGCAGTTTCCTCCTGCCTGCCAGCCTGTGTGCCAGGCCCATTTGCCAACTTATTACACCAATCAAATTTGTTGTAACAGTATTGTTAATATTTTAAAAAAAATTCTTAGATTGTGAATCATCAGTTTGCTAGTGCCATTGAATTGCAGTTTCCTCCTGCCTGCCAGCGTGTGTGCCAGGCCCACTAGCCAACTAGTGCCAACAATCATATTTCTTGTAACTGTATTGAAAATGTTTTAAATCATAACTTTTTGACTGTGAATTTTCAGTCTCCTAGTGCCATTGAATTGCAGTTTCCTCCTGCCTGCCAGCCTGTGTGCCAGGCCCACTTGCCAACTAGTTACACCAATCATATTTGTTGTAACAGTATTGTTAATATTTAAAATAAAAAATTCTTAGATTGTGAATCATCAGTTTGCTCGTGCCATTGAATTGCAGTTTCCTCCTGCCTGCCAGTGTGTGTGCCAGGCCCACTAGCCAACTAGTGCCAACAATCATATTTCTTGTAACTGTATTGAAAAAAATGTAAATCATAACTTTTCGGACTGTGAATCTTCAGTCTCCTACTGCCATTGAATTGCATTTTCCTCCTGCCTGCCAGCCTGTGTGCCAGGCCCACTTGCCAATTAGTTACACCAATCATATTTGTTGTAACAGTATTGTTAATATTTAAAATTAAAAATTGTTAGATTGTGAATCATCAGTTTGCTCGTGCCATTGAAATGCACTTTCCTCCTGCCTGCCAGCCTGTGTGCCAGGCCCACTAGCCAATTAGTGCCACCAATCATATTTCTTGTAACAGTATTGAAATGTAAATCATAATTTTTTTGACTGTGAATCTTCAGTCTCCTAGTGCCATTTAATTGCAGTTTCCTCCTGCCTGCCAGCTTGCCAACTAGATACACCAATCATAATTGTTGTAACAGTATTGTTAATATTTGAAAAAAAAATTGTTAGATTGTGAATCATCAGTTTGCTCGTGCCATTGAATTGCACTTTCCTCCTGCCTGCCAGCCTGTGTGCCAGGACCAATAGCCAATTAGTGCCACCAATCATATTTCTTGTAACTGTATTGAAATTTTTTTAAATCATAACTTTTTTGACTGTGAGGCTTCAGTCTCCTAGTGCCATTGAATTGCAGCTACCTCCTGCCTGCCAGCCTGTGTGTCAGACCCACTTGCCAACTAGTTACACCAATCATATTTGTTCTAACAGTATTGTTAATATTTAAAATTAAAATTTGTTAGATTGTGAATCATCAGTTTGCTCGTGCCATTGAATTGCACTTTCCTCCTGTCTGCCAGCCTGTGTGCCAGGCCCACTAGCCAATTAGTGCCACCAATCATATTTCTTGTAACTGTATTGAATTTTTTTTAAATCAGAACTTTTTTGACTGTGAAGCTTCAGTCTCCTAGTGCCATTGAATTGCAGTTACCTCCTGCCTGCCAGCCTGTGTGCCAGGCACACTTGCCAACTAGTTACACCAATCATATTTGTTGTAACAGTATTGTTAATATTTAAAATTAAAAATTGTTAGATTGTGAATCATCAGTTTGCTCGTGCCATTGAATTGCACTTTCCTCCTGCCTGCCAGCCTGTGTGCCAGGCCCACTTGCCAACTAGTTACACCAATCATATTTCTTGTAACAGTATTGAAAAAATTGTAAATCATATTTTTTTTGACTGTGAATCTTCAGTCTCCTAGTGCCATTGAATTGCAGTTTCTTCCTGCCTGCCAGCCTGTGTGCCAGGCCGACTTGCCAACTAGTTACACCAATCATATTTGTTGTAACAGTATTGGTAATATTCAAAATAAAAAATTCTTAGATTGTGAATCATCAGTTTGTTCGTGCCATTGAATTGCAGTTTCCTCCTGCCTGACAGTGTGTGTGCCAGGCCCACTAGCCAACTAGTGCCTACAATCATATTTCTTGTAACTGTATTGAAAAAAATTTAAATCATAACTTTTTGAACTGTGAATCTTCAGTCTCCTAGTGCCATTGAATTGCATTTTCCTCCTGCCTGCCAGCCTGTGTGCCAGACCCACTTGCCAACTAGTTACACCAATCATATTTGTTGTAACAGTATTGTTAATAGTTAAAATGAAAAATTGTTAGATTGTGAATCATCAGTTTGCTCGTGCCATTGAATTGCACTTTCCTCCTGTCTGCCAGACTGTGTGCCAGGCCCACTAGCCAATTAGTGCCACCAATCATATTTCTTTTAACAGTATTGAAAAAATTGTAAATCATAATTTTTTTGACTGTGAATCTTCAGTCTCCTAGTGCCATTTAATTGCAGTTTCCTCCTGCCTGCCAGCCTGTGTGCCAGACCCACTTGCCAACTAGTTACACCAATCATATTTGTTGTAACATTATTGGTAATATTTAAAATTAAAAATTGTTAGATTGTGAATCATCAGTTTGCTCGTGTCATTGAATTGCACTTTCCTCCTGGCTGCCAGCCTGTGTGCCAGGCCCACTTGCCAACTAGTTACACCAATTTATAGTTGTTGTAACAGTATTGTTAATATTTAAAATTAAAAATTGTTAGATTGTGAATCATCAGTTTGCTCGTGCCATTGAATTGCACTTTCCTCCTGCCTGCCAGTCTGTGTGCCAGGCCCACTAGCCAATTAGTGCCACCAATCATATTTCTTGTAACAGTATTGAAAAGATTGTGAATCATCACTTTTTTGATTATTAATCTTCAGTCTACTAGTGCCATTGAATTGCAGTTACCTCCTGCCTGCCAGCCTGTGTGCCATGCCCACTTGCCAACTAGTTACACCAATCATATTTGTTGTAACAGTATTGTTAATATTTAAAATTAAAAATTGTTAGATTGTGAATCATCAGTTTGCTCGTGCCATTGAATTCCACTTTCCTCCTACCTGCCAGCCTGTGTGCCAGGCCCACTAGCCAATTAGTGCCACCAATCGTATTTCTTGTAACTGTATTGAAAAAAATTTAAATCATAATTTTATTGACTGTGAAGGTTCAGTCTCCTAGTGCCATTGAATTGCAGTTACCTCCTGCCTGCCAGCCTGTGTGCTAGGCCCACTTGCCAACTAGTTACACCAATCATATTTGTTGTAACAGTATTGTTAATATTTAAAATTAAAAATTGTTAGATTGTGAATCATCAGTTTGCTCGTGCCATTGAAATGCACTTTCCTCCTGCCTGCCAGCCTGTGTGCCAGGCCCACTAGCCAATTAGTGCCACCAATCATATTTCTTGTAACAGTATTGAAATGTAAATCATAATTTTTTTGACTGTGAATCTTCAGTCTCCTAGTGCCATTTAATTGCAGTTTCCTCCTGCCTGCCAGCTTGCCAACTAGATACACCAATCATAATTGTTGTAACAGTATTGTTAATATTTGAAAAAAAAATTGTTAGATTGTGAATCATCAGTTTGCTCGTGCCATTGAATTGCACTTTCCTCCTGCCTGCCAGCCTGTGTGCCAGGACCAATAGCCAATTAGTGCCACCAATCATATTTCTTGTAACTGTATTGAAATTTTTTTAAATCATAACTTTTTTGACTGTGAGGCTTCAGTCTCCTAGTGCCATTGAATTGCAGCTACCTCCTGCCTGCCAGCCTGTGTGTCAGACCCACTTGCCAACTAGTTACACCAATCATATTTGTTCTAACAGTATTGTTAATATTTAAAATTAAAATTTGTTAGATTGTGAATCATCAGTTTGCTCGTGCCATTGAATTGCACTTTCCTCCTGTCTGCCAGCCTGTGTGCCAGGCCCACTAGCCAATTAGTGCCACCAATCATATTTCTTGTAACTGTATTGAATTTTTTTTAAATCAGAACTTTTTTGACTGTGAAGCTTCAGTCTCCTAGTGCCATTGAATTGCAGTTACCTCCTGCCTGCCAGCCTGTGTGCCAGGCACACTTGCCAACTAGTTACACCAATCATATTTGTTGTAACAGTATTGTTAATATTTAAAATTAAAAATTGTTAGATTGTGAATCATCAGTTTGCTCATGCCATTGAATTGCACTTTCCTCCTGCCTGCCAGCCTGTGTGCCAGGCCCACTTGCCAACTAGTTACACCAATCATATTTCTTGTAACAGTATTGAAAAAATTGTAAATCATCACTTTTTTGACTGTGAATCTTCAATCTCCTAGTGCCATTGAATTGCAGTTTCTTCCTGCCTGCCAGCCTGTGTGCCAGGCCGACTTGCCAACTAGTTACACCAATCATATTTGTTGTAACAGTATTGGTAATATTCAAAATAAAAAATTCTTAGATTGTGAATCATCAGTTTGCTCGTGCCATTGAATTGCAGTTTCCTCCTGCCTGCCAGTGTGTGTGCCAGGCCCACTAGCCAACTAGTGCCAACAATCATATTTCTTGTAACTGTATTGAAAAAAATGTAAATCATAACTTTTCGGACTGTGAATCTTCAGTCTCCTACTGCCATTGAATTGCATTTTCCTCCTGCCTGCCAGCCTGTGTGCCAGGCCCACTTGCCAATTAGTTACACCAATCATATTTGTTGTAACAGTATTGTTAATATTTAAAATTAAAAATTGTTAGATTGTGAATCATCAGTTTGCTCGTGCCATTGAAATGCACTTTCCTCCTGCCTGCCAGCCTGTGTGCCAGGCCCACTAGCCAATTAGTGCCACCAATCATATTTCTTGTAACAGTATTGAAATGTAAATCATAATTTTTTTGACTGTGAATCTTCAGTCTCCTAGTGCCATTTAATTGCAGTTTCCTCCTGCCTGCCAGCTTGCCAACTAGATACACCAATCATAATTGTTGTAACAGTATTGTTAATATTTGAAAAAAAAAATTGTTAGATTGTGAATCATCAGTTTGCTCGTGCAATTGAATTGCACTTTCCTCCTGCCTGCCAGCCTGTGTGCCAGGACCAATAGCCAATTAGTGCCACCAATCATATTTCTTGTAACTGTATTGAAATTTTTTTAAATCATAACTTTTTTGACTGTGAGGCTTCAGTCTCCTAGTGCCATTGAATTGCAGCTACCTCCTGCCTGCCAGCCTGTGTGTCAGACCCACTTGCCAACTAGTTACACCAATCATATTTGTTCTAACAGTATTGTTAATATTTAAAATTAAAATTTGTTAGATTGTGAATCATCAGTTTGCTCGTGCCATTGAATTGCACTTTCCTCCTGTCTGCCAGCCTGTGTGCCAGGCCCACTAGCCAATTAGTGCCACCAATCATATTTCTTGTAACTGTATTGAATTTTTTTTAAATCAGAACTTTTTTGACTGTGAAGCTTCAGTCTCCTAGTGCCATTGAATTGCAGTTACCTCCTGCCTGCCAGCCTGTGTGCCAGGCACACTTGCCAACTAGTTACACCAATCATATTTGTTGTAACAGTATTGTTAATATTTAAAATTAAAAATTGTTAGATTGTGAATCATCAGTTTGCTCATGCCATTGAATTGCACTTTCCTCCTGCCTGCCAGCCTGTGTGCCAGGCCCACTTGCCAACTAGTTACACCAATCATATTTCTTGTAACAGTATTGAAAAAATTGTAAATCATCACTTTTTTGACTGTGAATCTTCAATCTCCTAGTGCCATTGAATTGCAGTTTCTTCCTGCCTGCCAGCCTGTGTGCCAGGCCGACTTGCCAACTAGTTACACCAATCATATTTGTTGTAACAGTATTGGTAATATTCAAAATAAAAAATTCTTAGATTGTGAATCATCAGTTTGTTCGTGCCATTGAATTGCAGTTTCCTCCTGCCTGACAGTGTGTGTGCCAGGCCCACTAGCCAACTAGTGCCTACAATCATATTTCTTGTAACTGTATTGAAAAAAATTTAAATCATAACTTTTTGAACTGTGAATCTTCAGTCTCCTAGTGCCATTGAATTGCATTTTCCTCCTGCCTGCCAGCCTGTGTGCCAGACCCACTTGCCAACTAGTTACACCAATCATATTTGTTGTAACAGTATTGTTAATAGTTAAAATGAAAAATTGTTAGATTGTGAATCATCAGTTTGCTCGTGCCATTGAATTGCACTTTCCTCCTGTCTGCCAGACTGTGTGCCAGGCCCACTAGCCAATTAGTGCCACCAATCATATTTCTTTTAACAGTATTGAAAAAATTGTAAATCATAATTTTTTTGACTGTGAATCTTCGGTCTCCTAGTGCCATTTAATTGCAGTTTCCTCCTGCCTGCCAGCCTGTGTGCCAGACCCACTTGCCAACTAGTTACACCAATCATATTTGTTGTAACATTATTGGTAATATTTAAAATTAAAAATTGTTAGATTGTGAATCATCAGTTTGCTCGTGTCATTGAATTGCACTTTCCTCCTGGCTGCCAGCCTGTGTGCCAGGCCCACTTGCCAACTAGTTACACCAATTTATAGTTGTTGTAACAGTATTGTTAATATTTAAAATTAAAAATTGTTAGATTGTGAATCATCAGTTTGCTCGTGCCATTGAATTGCACTTTCCTCCTGCCTGCCAGTCTGTGTGCCAGGCCCACTAGCCAATTAGTGCCACCAATCATATTTCTTGTAACAGTATTGAAAAGATTGTGAATCATCACTTTTTTGATTATTAATCTTCAGTCTACTAGTGCCATTGAATTGCAGTTACCTCCTGCCTGCCAGCCTGTGTGCCATGCCCACTTGCCAACTAGTTACACCAATCATATTTGTTGTAACAGTATTGTTAATATTTAAAATTAAAAATTGTTAGATTGTGAATCATCAGTTTGCTCGTGCCATTGAATTCCACTTTCCTCCTACCTGCCAGCCTGTGTGCCAGGCCCACTAGCCAATTAGTGCCACCAATCGTATTTCTTGTAACTGTATTGAAAAAAATGTAAATCATAATTTTATTGACTGTGAAGGTTCAGTCTCCTAGTGCCATTGAATTGCAGTTACCTCCTGCCTGCCAGCCTGTGTGCTAGGCCCACTTGCCAACTAGTTACACCAATCATATTTGTTGTAACAGTATTGGTAATATTTAAAATTAAAAATTGTTAGATTGTGAATCATCAGTTTGCTCGTGCCATTGAATTGCACGTTCCTCCTGCCTGCCAGCCTGTGTGCCAGGCCCACTAGCCAATTAGTGCCACCAATCATATTTCTTGTAACTGTATTGAAAAAATTGTAAATCATCACTTTTTTGACTGTGAATCTTCAGTCTCCTAGTGCCTTTGATTTGCAGTTTCCTCCTGCCTGCCAGCCTGTGTGCCAGGCCGACTTGCCAACTAGTTACACCAATCATATTTGTTGTAACAGTATTGTTAATATTTAAAATAAAAATTTCTTAGATTGTGAATCATCAGTTTGCTCTCACCATTGAATTGCAGTTTCCTCCTGCCTGCCAGTGTGTGTGCCAGGCCCACTAGCCAACTAGTGCCACCAATCATATTTCTTGTAACTGTATTGAAAAAAATTTAAATCATAACTTTTCGGGACTGTGAATCTTCAGTCTCCTACTGCCATTGAATTGCAGTTTCCTCCTGCCTGTCAGCCTGTGTGCCAGGCCCACTTGCCAACTAGTTACACCAATCATATTTGTTGTAACAGTATTGTTAATATTTAAAATTAAAAATTGTTAGATTGTGAATCATCAGTTTGCTCGTGCCATTGAATTGCACTTTCCTCCTGCCTGCCAGCCTGTGTGCCAGACCCACTTGCCAACTAGTTACACCAATCATATTTGTTGTAACAGTATTGTTAATAGTTAAAATGAAAAATTGTTAGATTGTGAATCATCAGTTTGCTCGTGCCATTGAATTGCACTTTCCTCCTGTCTGCCAGACTGTGTGCCAGGCCCACTAGCCAATTAGTGCCACCAATCATATTTCTTTTAACAGTATTGAAAAAATTGTAAATCATAATTTTTTTGACTGTGAATCTTCAGTCTCCTAGTGCCATTTAATTGCAGTTTCCTCCTGCCTGCCAGCCTGTGTGCCAGACCCACTTGCCAACTAGTTACACCAATCATATTTGTTGTAACAGTATTGGTAATATTTAAAATTAAAAATTGTTAGATTGTGAATCATCAGTTTGCTCGTGTCATTGAATTGCACTTTCCTCCTGGCTGCCAGCCTGTGTGCCAGGCCCACTTGCCAACTAGTTACACCAATTTATAGTTGTTGTAACAGTATTGTTAATATTTAAAATTAAAAATTATTAGATTGTGAATCATCAGTTTGCTCGTGCCATTGAATTGCACTTTCCTCCTGCCTGCCAGTCTGTGTGCCAGGCCCACTAGCCAATTAGTGCCACCAATCATATTTCTTGTAACAGTATTGAAAAGATTGTGAATCATCACTTTTTTGACTATTAATCTTCAGTCTACTAGTGCCATTGAATTGCAGTTACCTCCTGCCTGCCAGCCTGTGTGCCATGCCCACTTGCCAACTAGTTACACCAATCATATTTGTTGTAACAGTATTGTTAATATTTAAAATTAAAAATTGTTAGATTGTGAATCATCAGTTTGCTCGTGCCATTGAATTCCACTTTCCTCCTACCTGCCAGCCTGTGTGCCAGGCCCACTAGCCAATTAGTGCCACCAATCGTATTTCTTGTAACTGTATTGAAAAAAATTTAAATCATAATTTTATTGACTGTGAAGCTTCAGTCTCCTAGTGCCATTGAATTGCAGTTACCTCCTGCCTGCCAGCCTGTGTGCTAGGCCCACTTGCCAACTAGTTACACCAATCATATTTGTTGTAACAGTATTGGTAATATTTAAAACTAAAAATTGTTAGATTGTGAATCATCAGTTTGCTCGTGCCATTGAATTGCAGTTTCCTCCTGCCTGCCAGTGTGTGTGCCAGGCCCACTAGCCAATTAGTGCCACCAATCATATTTCTTGTAACTGTATTGAAAAAATTGTAAATCATCACTTTTTTGACTGTGAATCTTCAGTCTCCTAGTGCCTTTGATTTGCAGTTTCCTCCTGCCTGCCAGCCTGTGTGCCAGGCCGACTTGCCAACTAGTTACACCAATCATATTTGTTGTAACAGTATTGTTAATATTTAAAATAAAAAATTCTTAGATTGTGAATCATCAGTTTGCTCGTGCCATTGAATTGCAGTTTCCTCCTGCCTGCCAGTGTGTGTGCCAGGCCCACTAGCCAACTAGTGCCACCAATCATATTTCTTGTAACTGTATTGAAAAAAATTTAAATCATAACTTTTCGGGACTGTGAATCTTCAGTCTCCTACTGCCATTGAATTGCAGTTTCCTCCTGCCTGCCAGCCTGTGTGCCAGGCCCACTTGCCAACTAGTTACACCAATCATATTTGTTGTAACAGTATTGTTAATATTTAAAATTAAAAATTGTTAGATTGTGAATCATCAGTTTGCTCGTGCCATTGAATTGCACTTTCCTCCTGCCTGCCAGCCTGTGTGCCAGGCCCACTAGCCAATTACTGCCACCAATCATATTTCTTGTATTGAAATTTTTTTAAATCAAAACTTTTTTGACTGTGAAGCTTCAGTCTCCTAGTGCCATTGAATTGCAGTTACCTCCTGCCTGCCAGCCTGTGTGCCAGACCCACTTGCCAACTAGTTACACCAATCATATTTGTTGTAACAGTATTGTTAATATTTGAAAAAAATAATTGTTATATTGTGAATCATCAGTTTGCTCGTGTCATTGAATTGCACTTTCCTCCTGGCTGCCAGCCTGTGTGCCAGGCCCACTTGCCAACTAGTTACACCAATTTATAGTTGTTGTAACAGTATTGTGAATATTTAAAATTAAAAATTGTTAGATTGTGAATCATCAGTTTGCTCGTGCCATTGAATTGCACTTTCCTCCTGCCTGCCAGTCTGTGTGCCAGGCCCACTAGCCAATTAGTGCCACCAATCATATTTCTTGTAACAGTATTGAAAAGATTGTGAATCATCACTTTTTTTACTATTAATCTTCAGTCTACTAGTGCCATTGAATTGCAGTTACCTCCTGCCTGCCAGCCTGTGTGCCATGCCCACTTGCCAACTAGTTACACCAATCATATTTGTTGTAACAGTATTGTTAATATTTAAAATTAAAAATTGTTAGATTGTGAATCATCAGTTTGCTCGTGCCATTGAATTCCACTTTACTCCTACCTGCCAGCCTGTGTGCCAGGCCCACTAGCCAATTAGTGCCACCAATCGTATTTCTTGTAACTGTATTGAAAAAAATTTAAATCATAATTTTATTGACTGTGAAGCTTCAGTCTCCTAGTGCCATTGAATTGCAAATACCTCCTGCCTGCCAGCCTGTGTGCTAGGCCCACTTGCCAACTAGTTACACCAATCATATTTGTTGTAACAGTATTGGTAATATTTAAAATTAAAAATTGTTAGATTGTGAATCATCAGTTTGCTCGTGCCATTGAATTGCACGTTCCTCCTGCCTGCCAGCCTGTGTGCCAGGCCCACTAGCCAATTAGTGCCACCAATCATATTTCTTGTAACTGTATTGAAAAAATTGTAAATCATCACTTTTTTGACTGTGAATCTTCAGTCTCCTAGTGCCTTTGATTTGCAGTTTCCTCCTGCCTGCCAGCCTGTGTGCCAGGCCGACTTGCCAACTAGTTACACCAATCATATTTGTTGTAACAGTATTGTTAATATTTAAAATAAAAAATTCTTAGATTGTGAATCATCAGTTTGCTCGTGCCATTGAATTGCAGTTTCCTCCTGCCTGCCAGTGTGTGTGCCAGGCCCACTAGCCAACTAGTGCCACCAATCATATTTCTTGTAACTGTATTGAAAAAAATTTAAATCATAACTTTTCGGGACTGTGAATCTTCAGTCTCCTACTGCCATTGAATTGCAGTTTCCTCCTGCCTGCCAGCCTGTGTGCCAGGCCCACTTGCCAACTAGTTACACCAATCATATTTGTTGTAACAGTATTGTTAATATTTAAAATTAAAAATTGTTAGATTGTGAATCATCAGTTTGCTCGTGCCATTGAATTGAAATTTCCTCCTGCCTGCCAGCCTGTGTGCCAGGCCCACTAGCCAATTACTGCCACCAATCATATTTCTTGTATTGAAATTTTTTTAAATCAAAACTTTTTTGACTGTGAAGCTTCAGTCTCCTAGTGCCATTGAATTGCAGTTACCTCCTGCCTGCCAGCCTGTGTGCCAGGCACACTTGCCAACTATTTACACCAATCATATTTGTTGTAACAGTATTGTTAATATTTAAAATTAAAAATTGTTAGATTGTGAATCATCAGTTTGCTCGTGCCATTGAATTGCACTTTCCTCCTGCCTGTCAGCCTGTGTGCCAGGCCCACTTGCCAACTAGTTACACCAATCATAGTTGTTGTAACAGTATTATTAATATTTAAAATTAAAAATTGTTAGATTGTGAATCATCAGTTTGCTCGTGCCATTGAATTGCACTTTCCCCATGCCTATCTGCCTGTGTGCCAGGGCCACTAGCCATTTAGTGCCACCAATCATATTTCTTGTAACAGTATTGAAAAAATTGTAAATCATCACTTTTTTGACTGTGAATCTTCAGTCTCCTAGTGCCATTGAATTGCAGTTTCCTCCTGCCTGCCAGCCTGTGTGCCAGGCCCACTTGCCAAGTAGTTACATCAGTCATATTTGTTGTAACAGTATTGTTAATATTTAAAATAAAAAATTCTTAGATTATGAATCATCAGTTTTCTCATGCCATTGAATTGCAGTTTCCTCCTGCCTTCCAGCCTGTGTGCCAGGCCCACTAGCCAATTAGTGCCACCAATCATATTTGTTGTAACAATATTGTTAATATTTAAAATTAAAAATTGTTAGATTGTGAATCATCAGTTTGCTCGTGCCATTGAATTGCACTTTCCTCCTGCCTGCCAGCCTGTGTGCCAGGCCCACTAGCCAATTAGTGCCACCAATCATATTTCTTGTAACAGTATTGAAAAAATTGTAAATCATAATTTTTTTGACTGTGAATCTTCAGTCTCCTAGTGCCATTTAATTGCAGTTACCTCCTGCCTGCCAGCCTGTGTGCCAGGCCCACTAGCCAACTAGTTACACCAATCATATTTGTTGTAACAGTATTGTTAATATTTGAAAAAAAATTCTTAGATTGTGAATCATCAGTTTGCTAGTGCAATTGAATTGCAGTTTCCTCCTGCCTGCCAGCGTGTGTGCCAGGCCCACTAGCCAACTAGTGCCAACAATCATATTTCTTGTAACTGTATTGAAAAATTTTTAAATCATAACTTTTCGGGACTGTGAATCTTCAGTCTCCTAGTGCCATTGAATTGCAGTTTCCTCCTGCCTGCCAGCCTGTGTGCCAGGCCCACTTGCCAACTAGTTACACCAATCATATTTGTTGTAACAGTATTGATAACATTCAAAATAAAAAATTCTTAGATTGTGAATCATCAGTTTGCTCGTGCCATTGAATTGCAGTTTCCTCCTGCCTGACAGTGTGTGTGCCAGGCCCACTAGCCAACTAGTGCCTACAATCATATTTCTTGTAACTGTATTGAAAAAAATTTAAATCATAACTTTTTGAACTGTGAATCTTCAGTCTCCTAGTGCCATTGAATTGCAGTTTCCTCCTGCCTGCCAGCCTGTGTGCCAGGCCCACTTGCCAACTAGTTACACCAATCATATTTGTTCTAACAGTATTGTTAATATTGAAAATAAAAAATTCTTAGATTGTGAATCATCAGTTTGCTCGTGCCATTGAATTGCACTTTCCTCCTGCCTGCCAGCCTGTGTGCCAGGCCCACTAGCCAATTAGTGCCACCAATCATATTTCATGTAACAGTATTGAAAAAATTGTAAATCATCATTTTTTTGACTGTGAATCTTCAGTCTCCTAGTGCCATTTAATTGCAGTTTCCTCCTGCCTGCCAGCCTGTGTGCCAAGCCAACTTGCCAACTAGTTACACCAATCATATTTGTTGTAACAGTATTGTTAATATTTGAAAAAAAAATCTTAGATTGTGAATCATCAGTTTGCTCGTGCCATTGAATTGCAGTTTCCTCCTGCCTGCCAGCGTGTGTGCCAGGCCCACTAGCCAACTAGTGCCAACAATCATATTTCTTGTAACTGTATTGAAAATGTTTTAAATCATAACTTTTTGTACTGTGAATTTTCAGTCTCCTAGTGCCATTGAATTGCAGTTTCCTCCCGCCTGCAAGCCTGTGTGCCAGGCCCATTTGACAACTAGTTACACCAATCATATTTGTTGTAACAGTATTGTTAATATTTAAAATAAAAAATTCTTAGATTGTGAATCATCAGTTTGCTCGTGCCATTGAATTGCAGTTTCCTTCTGCCTGCCAGTGTGTGTGCCAGGCCCACTAGCCAACTAGTGCCAACAATCATATTTCTTGTAACTGTATTGAAAAAAATTTAAATCATAACTTTTCGGACTGTGAATCTTCAGTCTCCTACTGCCATTGAATTGCATTTTCCTCCTGCCTGCCAGCCTGTGTGCCAGGCCCACTTGCCAACTAGTTACACCAATCATATTTGTTGTAACAGTATTGTTAATATTTAAAATTAAAAATTGTTAGATTGTGAATCATCAGTTTGCTCATGCCATTGAATTGCACTTTCTTCCTGCCTGCCAGCCTGTGTGCCAGGCCCACTAGCCAATAAGTGCCACCAATCATATTTCTTGTAACAGTATTAAAAAAATTGTAAATCATAATTTTTTTGACTGTGAATCTTCAGTCTCCTAGTGCTATTTATTTGCAGTTTCCTCCAGCCTGCCAGCCTGTGTGCCAGGCCCACATGCCATTTAGTTACACCAATCATATTTGTTGCAACAGTATTGTTAATATTTGAAAAAAAAATTGTTAGATTGTGAATCATCAGTTTGCTCATGCCATTGAATTGCACTTTCGTCCTGCCTGCCAGCCTGTGTGCCAGGCCCACTAGCCAATTAGTGCCACCAATCATATTTCTTGTAACTGTATTGAATTTTTTTAAAATCATAACTTTTTTGACTGTGAAGCTTCAGTCTCCTAGTGCCATTGAATTGTAGTTACCTCCTGCCTGCCAGCCTGTGTGCCAGGCCCACTTGCCAACTAGTTACACCAATCATATTTGTTGTAACGGTATTGTTAATATTTAAAATTAAAAATTGTTAGATTGTGAATCATCAGTTTGCTCGTGCCATTGAATTGCACTTTCCTCCGGCGTGTCAGCATGTGTGCCAGGCCCACTAGCCATTTAGTGCCACCAATAATATTTCTTGTAACTGTATTGAAAAATTTTTAAATCATAACTTTTTTGACTGTGAAGCTTCAGTCTCCTAATGCCATTGAATTGCAGTTACCTCCTGCCTGCCAGCCTGTGTGCCAGGCCCACTTGCCAACTAGTTACACCAATCATATTTGTTGTAACAGTATTGTTAATATTTAAAATTAAAAATTGTTAGATTGTGAATCATCAGTTTGCTCGTGCCATTGAATTGCACTTTCCTCCTGCCTGCCAGTGTGTGCGCCAGACCCACTAGCCAACTAGTGCCAACAATCATATTTCTTGTAACTGTATTGAAAAAAATTTAAATCATAACTTTTAGGACTGTAAATCTTCAGTGTCCTAGTGCCATTGAATTGCAGTTTCCTCCTGCCTGCCAGCCTGTGTGCCAGGCCCACTTGCCAACTAGTTACACCAATCATATTTGTTGTAACAGTATTGTTAATATTTTAAATTAAAAATTGTTAGATTGTGAATCATCAGTTTGCTCGTGCCATTGAATTGCACTTTCCTCCTGCCTGCCTGCCTGTGTGCCAGGCCCACTAGCCAATTAGTGCCACCAGTCATATTTCATGTAACAGTATTGAAAAAATTGCAAATCATAATTTTTTTTACTGTGAATCTTCAGTCTCCTAGTGCCATTGAATTGCAGTTTCCTCCTGCCTGCCAGTCTGTGTGCCAGGCCCACTTGCCAACTAGTTGCACCAATCATATTTGTTGTAACAGTATTGTTAAAATTTGAAAAAACAAGTTTGCTAGTGCCATTGAATTGCACTTTCCTCCTGCCTGCCAGCATTTGTGCCAGGCCCACTAGCCAACTAGTGCCAACAATCATATTTTTTGTAACTGTATTGAATTTTTTTTAAATCATAGCTTTTTGTACTGTGAATTTTCAGTCTCCTAGTGCCATTGAATTGCAGTTTCCTCCTGCCTGCCAGCCTGTGTGCCAGGCCCACTTGCCAACTAGTTACACCAATCATATTTGTTGTTACAGTATTGTTAATATTTAAAATTAAAAATTGTTAGATTGTGAATCATCAGTTTTCATCGTGCCATTGAATTGCACTTTCCTCCTGCCTGCCAGCCTGTGTGCCAGACCCACTAGCCAATTAGTGCCACCAATCATATTTCTTGAACCAGTATTGAAAAAATTGTAAATCATAATTTTTTTGACTGTGAATCTTCAGTCTCCTAGTGCCATTTAATTGCAGTTTCCTCCTGCCTGCCAGCCTGTGTGCCAGGCCGACTTGCCAACTAGTTACACCAATCATATTTGTTGTAACAGTATTGTTAATATTCAAAATAAAAAATTGTTAGATTGTGAATCATCAGTTTGCTCGTGCCATTGAATTGCAGTTTCCTCCTGCCTGCCAGCGTGTGTGCCAGGCCCCCTAGCCAACTAGTGCCACCAATCATATTTCTTGTAACAGTATTGAAAAAAATTTAAATCATAACTTTTTTGACGGTGAATCTTCAGTCTCCTAGTGCCATTGAATTGCAGTTGCCTGCCTGCCAGCGTGTGTGCCAGGCCCACTTGCCGTCTCCAACTAGTGCCACCAATCATTTTTTTTCACAGTATTGTCAACTTTTTGTAAAAACAATTTTTGGACTAAGAAGCATGACTCAGCTAGTTTAATCTAATTGCAGTTGCCTTACTCCCAGCGTGTGTGCCAAACAGGCCCATTTGCCAACTAGTGCCAACAATCATATTTGTTGTCACAGTACTTCTAATATTTAAAAAATAAACATTTTTGACTTTGAAACATCAGTCTTTTTTTTGTTGTCAGTCTCACAGCGTATACTGTGCCCACTTGCCCAGTGCCACCACTCATAATTTGTGTAATAGTATTGTAAGTATACATTTTTAAAAAAATGACAGGCAGAGGCAGGCCACCCCGCAGGTTCCGTCGTCGTGGTCGTGGTGCTGTGATTCCTTTAGACCCTACAAATATGCACATTGTTCAGACGGCGTGTGCCAGGGGGGACGCGAAAAGTTCTGAGGAGGACCTAGTTGAATGGCTAACACAGGACACCCAATCATCTACAGCTTCCGCTCCTATTCCTTCTATCCTTGACGCACCATCTATGTCCAGCTGTGCTTTGGGCACATCTCAAGTGACCAGTGCCACTCGCCAGACTGTAGCCACCACCAACACTAGCACCACAGCCGCTTCACTTGATCTGTCACGGGAGTTATTGACACATCAGTTGGAAGAAATGAGTGATGCGCAACCATCATTGACAGAGGATGTAGATAACAGTGATATGTCTCAGTCAGGCAGCATTACAGACATGGAGGTACGGTGTGATGATGATGATGATGATGTTGTACCTGCTGCTGCTTCCTTTCTTGATGTGTCAGATACAAGTGAAGCAGTTGATGATGATGTGTCGGTGGATGTCACGTGGGTGCCTGCTAGAAGAGAAGAAGAAGAGGGAGAAAGTTCAGATGGGGAGACAGAGAGGAGGAGGAGGAGACGAGTTGGAAGCAGGGGGAGGTTGTCGCAGGGAGCTAGTGGCACAGTCAGACAGCATGCATCGGCACCCGGGGTCAGCCAGACAGCATCATCAACGCATGCTGTTGCCACCACCAGAATGCCATCATCGCAGAGCTCAGCAATGTGGCATTTTTTTTGTGTCCCTGCCTCTGACAACAGCGATGCCATTTGCAACCTGTGCCAAAAGAAACTGAGTCGTGGGAAGTCCAACACCCACCTAGGTACAACTGCTTTGCGAAGGCACATGGTCTCCCATCACAAATGCTGATGGGAAGAACACATGAGTAGAAGCAGCACACAAACTGAAAGCTGCGCTCCTCCTCCTGCTCCAGCATCTTCAGCCACGTCAACCACTGCTGCCCTCCTTGCCCCCTCTCAACCATCCTCCACTGAGTCTCTCTTACGTAGCAGTTCCTGGTCATCTGCCCATAGTCAGGTGTCTGTCAAGGACATGTTTGAGCATAAGAAGCCAATTTCTCAAAGTCACCCCCTTGCCCGGCGTATGACAGCTAGCTTGTCTGAACTCTTAGCCCGCCAGCTTTTACCATACAAGCTGGTGGAGTCTGATGCTTTCAAAAAATTTGTATCTATTGGGACACCTCAGTGGAAGGTACCTGGCAGAAATTTCTTTTCACAAAAGGCAATGCCAAACCTGTACTCTGTTGTGCGAAAGGAAGTAATGGCATGTCTGGCACACAGTGTTGGGGCAAGGGTCCATATGACCACGGATAGCTGGTCTGCAAAGCATGGTCAGGGCAGGTATATCACCTACACTGCGCATTGGGTAAACCTGCTGACGTCTGACAAGCATGGAATGCGTGGCTCTGCAGAAGAGTTGGTGACACCGCCACGACTTGCAGGCAGGCCTGCTGCTACCTCCTCTACTCCTCCTACTCCATCCTCTTCCATAACCTCTTCCATAACCTCTTCCTCGGCTGAGTCCTCTTCTGCTTCTGCGTCTTGCTCCAGATCAATGGCACCCCCCCAGCTCCCCAGGTACTATTCCACAATCTGGGTACGGCAGTGTCACGCCGTCTTGGGGTTGACTTGCCTGAAAGCAGAGAGTCACACTGCACCAGCACTCCTGACCTCCCTGAACACACAGGTGGATCAGTGGCTGACTCCGCACCAACTGAAGATTGGCAAGGTTGTTTCTGACAATGGAAGTAATTTGGTGGCGGCATTGAAATTGGGCAAGTTGACACATGTGCCATGCAAAGCACATGTGTGTAATCTGATTGTACAACGATTTGTCCATAAGTACCCAGGCTTACAGGACGTCCTGAAACAGGCCAGGAAGATGTGTGGCCATTTCAGGCATTCCTACATGGCCATGGCGCACTTGTCCAATATCCAGCATCGAAACAACCTGCCAGTGAGGCGCTTGATTTGCGACAGCCCGACACAGTGGAATTCAACACTCCTAATGTTTGACCACCTGCTCCAACAAGAAAAAGCTGTTAATGAGTATTTGTATGACTGGGGTGCTAGGACAGCCTCTGGGGAGCTGGGGATTTTTTTGCCAAATTACTGGACGCTCATGCGCAATGCCTGTAGGCTCATGCGTCCTTTTGAGGAGGGGACAAACCTTGTCAGTAGCACCGAAGGCACCATCAGCGACATCATACCATTTGTTTTATTCCTGGAGCGTGCCCTGCTAAGAGTGCTAGATCAGGCCGTAGATGAGCGTGAAGAGGAAGAGGAAGAGTTGTGGTGTCCATCACCACCACAAACAGCCTTATCAGCATTGCTTGCTGGACCTGCGGCAATGCAGGAAGAGGATTGTGAGGAAGAGGAGTCAGAGGAGGAATGTGGCTTTGAGGAGGAGGAGGAGGAAGACCGAGCACAACAGGCATCCCAGGGTGCTCGTTGTTGTCACCTCTCTGGTACCCGTGGTGTTGTACGTGGCTGGGGGGAAGAAGATACCCTCAGTGAGATCAGTGAGGCCGAGGAACGGGACATGATTAGCTCGGCATCCAACCTTGTGCAAATGGATTCTTTCATGCTGTCGTGCCTGTTGAGGGACCATCGTATAAAAAAGATGAAGGAGAACGACTTGTACTGGGTGTCCACGCTACTAGACCCCCGTTATAAGCATAAAGTGCCTGAAATGTTACCAAATTTCCGCAAGTCGGAAAGGATGGAGCATTTTAAAAATAAATTAAAAACTATGCTTTACACAGCGTATAAGGGTGATGTCACAGCACAACGGGAATGTAACAGGGGAAGAGATGAAAGTAATCCTCCTCCTCCTCCCACGAACACGTCGGCAAGGACAGGACGCTTTCCTGACGTCTTGTTGATGGAGGACATGCACACCTTTTTAACTCCCATGCATCGCCAGAGCCTTTCGGGATCCAGCCTCAGAGAAAGACTCAACCGACAGGTAGCAGACTACTTAGCATTAACTGCGGATCTCGACACTCTGAGGAGCGATGGACCCCTTGACTACTGGGTGTGCAGGCTTGACCTGTGGCCTGAGCTATCCCAATTTGCAATTGAACTTCTGGCCTGCCCCGCTTCAAGTGTCCTGTCCGAAAGGACCTTCAGTGCAGCAGGAGGTTTTGTCACTGAGAAGAGAAGTCGCCTAGGTCAAAAAAGCCTTGACTACCTCACCTTTATTAAAATGAATGAGGGATGGATCTCGAAGGGACTGACATTGGGCGATACATTTGAGTAAAAAAGGCCTGATGATGAGATGAGCTGGCTTGGGCTACAACTGGTACACACGCTGGCTTTTTTTTTCTTATAATGCAGGATGACTTGCTTGACTTATCCGCCAACAACTAGTGTTCAAGCCGTAAGCTTTTAGGGCACTTTCTAAATGTTTTACAAACATCAATTTTTCTGGCCGCTGCTACAGCAGTGGCTACAACAATACCCAATTTTTCAGTCATTTGTACATGCCTAATTTTTCTGGCCTCTGATGCTGCTCTGTGGCTACAAAACTCAAAGCAAAAAATAAAGCACATAACAGTGATTAAACTGTTAAGAATAGTGCAACTTAACACACCACTCATATCTGGTGGACCATTAAATTACATGCGCAGTGCCCCAAATTTGAAGGAGGAGGACCGACCAAGCATCTTTATCCGTCTCTTGGTTGCTCTAAATTATCTCCGGGTTCCATCTATGCCATACCTGTAGTTTATTGTGCAAAAGGGTGGCATATGTGGTGCTTCATGCTGTTGTGCCTGTTGAGGGTCATGGCCCATGGTATAAAAAGGCTGAAGGAGAACGACCTGTAATGGGTGTTCAAGCACATTTTTTGTAAAATGTTCCCGGTTCTTCTCAATTATCTCCGGGTTCCTCAAATCAATGCCATACCTGTACTCGATTGTGCAAAAGGATGGCATATGTGGTGTTTCATGCTGTTGTGCCTGTTGAGGTTGGTGGGCCATCTTTTTAAAAGGGTGAAGGAGAACAAAGTGTACTGGTTGTCCAAGCATCTTTTTCCATCTCCCGGTTCCTAAAAATTATCTCCGGGATTCTAAAATGGATGCCATACCTGTACTCTATTGTGCAAAGGATGGCATATGTGGTGTTTCCTGCAGTTGTTTCTGTTGAGGGTGCTGGACCCTCTTATATAAAGGCTGAAGGAGAACGACCTGTACTGGGTGTCCAAGCATGGTTTTTTGGCCAATTTCACGGTTCCAAAAAATTATCTCTGGGTTTCTAAAATCAATGTCGTACCTGTACTCTATTGTTCAAAAGGATGCAAAATGTCCGCTTTCCAGCTGTTGTTTCTGTTGAGAGTCCTGGACCCTCTTATAAAAAGGCTGAAGGAGAAAGAAGTGTACTGGGTGTCCAATAATTTTTTTGGTTCAATTTCCCGGTTCCACAAAATTATCTCTGGGTTTCTAAAATCAATGCTGTACCTGTACTCTGTTGTTCAAAAGGATGTCATATGTCCTCTTTCCTGCTGTTGTTTTTGTTGAGGGTCCTGGACCCTCTTATAAAAAGGCTGAAGTAGAAAGAAGTGTACTGGGTGTCCAATCATTTTTTTGGTTCAATTTCCCGGTTCCAACAAATTATCTCCGGGTTTCTAAAATCAATGCCTTACCTGTAATCTATTGTTCAAAAGGATGCCATATATACTCTTTCCTGCTGTTGTTTCTGTTGAGGGTCATGGACCCTCTTATAAAAAGGCAGAAGGAGAAAGTAGTGTACTGGGTGTCCAATCAATGTTTTTTCTATTTCCCGTTTCCTAAAAATTATCTCTGGGTTTCTAAAATCAATGCCTTACCTGTACTCTATTGTTCAGAAGGATGCCATATGTCCTCTTTCCTGCTGTTGTTTTTGTAGAGGGTCCGGGACCCTTTTATAAAAAAACTGAAGGAGAAAGAAGTGTACTGGGTGTACAATGAATGTTTTTTTTTCTATTTCCCATTTCCTTAAAATTATCTCTGGGTTTCTAAAATCAATACCTTACCTGTACTCTATTGTTCAAAAGGATGCCATATGTCCTCTTTCCTGCTGTTCTTTCTGATGAGAGTCCTGGAGCCTCTTATAAAAAGGCTGAAGTAGAAAGAAGTGTACTGGGTGTCCAATCATTTTTTTGTTTCAATTTCCCGGTTCCTAAAAATTATCTCTGGGTTTCTAAAATCAATGCTGTACCTGTACTCTATTGTTCAAAAGGATGCCATATGTCCTCTTTCCTGCTGTTTTTTCTGTTGAGGGTCCTGGACCCTCTTATAAAAAGGCAGAAGGAGAAAGAAGTGTACTGGGTGTCCAATCAATGTTTTTTTCTTTTTCCCGTTTCCTAAAAATTATCTCTGGGTTTCTAAAATCAATGCCTTACCTGTACTCTATTGTTCAAAAGGATGCCATATGTCCTCTTTCCTGCTGTTGTTTTTGTAGAGGGTCCGGGACCCTCTTATAAAAAGGCTGAAGGAGAAAGAAGTGTACTGGGTGTCCAATCAATGATTTTTTCTATTTCCTGTTTCCTAAAAATTATCTCCGGGTTTCTAAAATCAATGCCTTACCTGTACTCTATTGTTCAAAAGGATGCCATATGTCCTCTTTCCTGCTGTTGTTTTTGTTGAGGGTCCTGGAGCCTCTTATAAAAAGGCTGAAGAAGAAAGAAGTGTACTGGGTGTCCAATCATTTTTTTGGTTCAATTTCCCGGTTCCAACAAATTATCTCCGGGTTTCTAAAATCAATGCCTTACCTGTAATCTATTGTTCAAAAGGATGCCATATGTCCTCTTTCCTGCTGTTGTTTCTGTTGAGGGTCCTGGACCCTCTTATAAAAAGGCCAAAGAAGAAAGAAGTGTACTGGGTGTCCAATCAATGTTTTTTCTATTTCCCGTTTCCTAAAAATTATCTCTGGGTTTCTAAAATCAATGCCTTACCTGTACTCTATTGTTCAAAAGGATGCCATATGTCCTCTTTCCTGCTGTTGTTTTTGTAGAGGGTCCGGGACCCTTTTATAAAAAAACTGAAGGAGAAAGAAGTGTACTGGGTGTACAATCAATGTTTTTTTTCTATTTCCCATTTCCTTAAAATTATCTCTGGGTTTCTAAAATCAATACCTTACCTGTACTCTATTGTTCAAAAGGATGCCATATGTCCTCTTTCCTGCTGTTCTTTCTGATGAGATTCCTGGAGCCTCTTATAAAAGACTGAAGTAGAAAGAAGTGTACTGGGTGTCCAATCATTTTTTTGGTTCAATTTCCCGGTTCCTAAAAATTATCTCTGGGTTTCTAAAATCAATGCTGTACCTGTACTCTATTGTTCAAAAGGATGCCATATGTCCTATTTCCTGCTGTTGTTTTTGTTGAGGGTCCGGGACCCTATTATAAAAAGGTCGAAGGTGAACGACCTGTACTGTACTGGGTGTCCAAGCATGGTTTTTAGTTCAATGTCACGGTTCCTAAAAATTATCTCCATGTTCCTAAAATCAATGCCATACCTGTACTCTATTGTTCTAAAGGATGGCATAGGTGGTGTTTCCTGCTGTTGTGGCTGTTGAGGTTCATGGGCCATCGTATAAAATGGCTGAAGGAGAACGACCTGTACTGCCTTGCTGCTCCTTTTAGGCAGGCCATCTCTTTGCATACATGCCAACAGACTCTGTAACGGATGCCTCTTTTAGGGAGAGGTGCAGCCATAATGCAGGGTCAGAACCTCTGCCTGCAACTGGTATACTCGATTTTGCGAAAGGAAGTAACCTTACCATGGTTCCCTGACCGCACGTCTTGTTGTTATATTTTGGTGAGGGTAATCATGATGGCCATGTAGACCACCCCAAGAGGCCTGGAAGTAACAGGGATTAAAGTGCTAAGAATAGTACTAATTTACACAACCGAGTTAGCCATGTGTCTTAGTCCAAGACCGCATGCGTTTTTTTTTTGTTTGGTGCGGCTAATCATGCAGGCCATATAGACCTCCCACCATTCGGTGTTGTAACAGGTATTAAACTAATAAGAACAGTACTACCAAAATAAAGCCAACTAACAGGCTTTGAAGAGCCAAGGTTTTATTGTTGTACTATGTTAGGCTAAACATGATGGCCATGTAGACCACCCCCGAGAGGCCTGGAAGTAACAGGGATGAAAGTGCTAACAATAGTACTACTTTAAAAAACCGAGTTAGCCATGGGTCTTAGTCCAAGATCGCATGCCTTTTTTTTTGGTTGGGTGCGGCTAATCATGCAGGCCATATAGACCTCCCACCATTCGGTGTTGTAACAGGTATTAAACTAATAAGAATAGTACTACTTAAAACACAACCTAGTTACCATGGGTCCCAGACCGCATGTCTTATTGTTATATTTTATTAAGGTAATCATTATGGCCATGTAGACCACCCCCGAGAGGCCTTGAAGTAACAGGGATGAAAGTGCTAAGAATAGTACTACTTTACACAACCGAGTTAGCCATGGGTCTTAGTCCAAGACCGCATGGCTTTTTTTTTGGTTGGGTGCAGCTAATCATGCAGGCCATATAGACCTCCCACCATTCGGTGTTGTAACAGGTATTAAACTAATAAGAACAGTACTACTTAACACAACCTAGTGACCATGGGTCCCAGACCGCATGTCTTATTGTTATATTTTGTTAAGGTAATCATGATGGCCATGTAGACCACCCCCGAGAGGCCTTGAAGTAACAGGGATGAAAGTTCTAAGAATAGTACTACTTTACACAACCGAGTTAGCCATGGGTCTTAGTCCAAGACCGCATGCCTTTTTTTTTTGGTTGGGTGCGGCTAATCATACAGGCCATATAGACCTCCCCGATAGGGTGAGTAACAGGTATTAAAATGCTAAGAACAGTACTAGTTAACACAACCTAGTTACCATGGGTCCCAGTCCGCATGTCTTGTTATTATATTTTGTAAGGGTAATCATGCAGGCCATATAGACCTCCCCCGATAGGGTGAGTAACAGGTATTAAAATGCTAAGGACAGTACTACTTAACACAACCTAGTTACCATGGGTCCCAGACCGCATGTCTTGTTATTATTTTTTGTAAGGGTAATCATGAAGGCCATATAGACCTCCCCCGACAGGGTGAGTAACAGGTGTTAAAATGCTAAGAACAGTACTACTTAACACAACCTAGTTACCATGGGTCCCAGAGCATATGTCTTATTATTATATTTTGTTAGGGTAATCATGGAGGCCATATAGACCTCCCCCGATAGGGTGAGTAACAGGTATTAAAATGCTAAGAACAGTACTACTTAACACAACCTAGTTACCATGGGTCCCAGAGCATATGTCTTATTATTATTTTTTGTAAGGGTAATCATGAAGGCCATATAGACCTCCCCCGATAGGGTGAGTAACAGGTGTTAAAATGCTAAGAACAGTACTACTTAACACAACCTAGTTACCATGGGTCCAAGAGCATATGTCTTATTATTATATTTTGTAAGGGTAATCATGAAGGCCATATAGACCTTCCCCCGATAGGGTGAGTAACAGGTATTAAAATGCTAAGAACAGTACTACTTAACACAACCTTACCATGGGTCCCAGAGCATATGTCTTATTATTATATTTTGTTAGGGTAATCATGCAGGCCATATAGACCTCCCCCGATAGGGTGAGTAACAGGTATTAAAATGCTAAGAACAGTACTACTTTACACAAACTTACCATGGGTCCCAGAGCATATGTCTTATTATTATATTTTGTTAGGGTAATCATGCAGGCCATATAGACCTCCCCCGATAGCGTGAGTAACAGGTATTAAAATGCTAAGAACAGTACTACTTAACACAACCTTACCATGGGTCCCAGACCCAGAGCAGATGTCTTATTATTATATTTTGTAAGGGTAATCATGCAGGCCGTATAGACCTCCCCCGATAGGGGGAGTTACAGAGATTAAAGTGCTAAGAATAGTACTACTTAAAACACAACCTAGTTACCATGGGTCCCAGACCGCATGTCTTATTATTATATTTTGTCAGGGTAATCAGGCAGGCCATATAGACCTCCCCCAATAGGGGGGGTAACAGGGATTAAAGTGCTAAGAAAAGTACTAATTAACACAAGCTAGTTACCATGGGTCCCAGACCACGTGTCTTGTTGTTATACTTTGTCAGGGTAATCATGCAGGCCATATAGACCTCCCACAATACGGGGAGTTACAGGGATTAAAGTGCTATGAATAGTACTACTTAACACAACCTAGTTACCATGGGTCCCAGACCGCATGTTTAATTATTATACTTTGTCAGGGTAATTATATATCTAACAAATCTATCTATTTCTCTTCTGTCGATTCTATCTAACTATCAATCTATGTATATCTATCTATCCTATCTATCTATCTTCTGTCCGGACTGTTTTGAGATAGCCACTTGTGTTTTGGACAAATTTGAAGTAGGAGGACAGACCAATCACAGGGATTAAACTGGGAAGAATAGTAATACTTAAGAAAACCTAGTTATACCAGAACCACCATGGGTCCCAGATCGCATGTTTTGTTATTATAGTTTGTCAGGGTAATCATGCAGGCCATATAGACCTCCCCCGATATGGGGGAGTAACAGGGATTAAAGTGCTTTGAAAAATACTACTTAACACAATCTAGTTACCATGGGTCCCAGACCGCGTGTCTTGTTGTTATACCTTGTCAGGGTAATCATGCAGGCCATATAGACCTCCCCCGATAGGAGGAGTTACAGGGATGAAAGTGCTAAGAATAGTACTACTTTACACAACCTAGTTACCATGAGTCCCAGACCGCATGTTTAATTATTATACTTTGTCAGGGTAGTTATATATTTAACAAATCAATCTAGTTCTCTTCTATCGATTCTATCTAACTATCAATCTATGTATATCTATCTATCCTATCTATCTATCTTCTGTCCGGACTGTTTTGAGACAGCCACTTGTGTTTTGGACAAATTTGAAGTAGGAGGACAGACCAATCACAGGGATTAAACTGGGAAGAATAGTAATACTTAAGAAAACCTAGTTATACCAGAACCACCATGGGTCCCAGACCGCATGTTTTGTTATTATAGTTTGTCAGGGTAATCATGCAGGCCATATAGACCTCCCCCGATAGGGTGAGTAACAGGTATTAAAATGCTAAGAACAGTACTACTTAACACAACCTTACCATGGGTCCCAGAGCATATGTCTTATTATTATATTTTGTTAGGGTAATCATGCAGGCCATATAGACCTCCCCCGATAGGGTGAGTAACAGGTATTAAAATGCTAAGAACAGTACTACTTAACACAAACTTACCATGGGTCCCAGAGCATATGTCTTATTATTATATTTTGTTAGGGTAATCATGCAGGCCATATAGACCTCCCCCGATAGGGTGAGTAACAGGTATTAAAATGCTAAGAACAGTACTACTTAACACAACCTAGTTACCATGGGTCCCAGACCCAGAGCAGATGTCTTATTATTATATTTTGTAAGGGTAATCATGCAGGCCGTATAGACCTCCCCCGATAGGGGGAGTTACAGAGATTAAAGTGCTAAGAATAGTACTACTTAAAACACAACCTAGTTACCATGGGTCCCAGACCGCATGTCTTATTATTATATTTTGTCAGGGTAATCAGGCAGGCCATATAGACCTCCCCCGATAGGGGGGTAACAGGGATTAAAGTGCTAAGAAAAGTAATAATTAACACAAGCTAGTTACCATGGGTCCCAGACCGCGTGTCTTGTTGTTATACTTTGTCAGGGTAATCATGCAGGCCATATAGACCTCCCACAATAGGGGGAGTTACAGGGATTAAAGTGCTAAGAATAGTACTACTTAACACAACCTAGTTACCATGGGTCCCAGACCGCATGTTTAATTATTATACTTTGTCAGGGTAATTATATATCTAACAAATCTATCTATTTCTCTTCTGTCGATTCTATCTAAATATCAATCTATGTATATCTATCTATCCTATCTATCTATCTTCTGTCCGGACTGTTTTGAGACAGCCACTTGTGTTTTAGACAAATTTGAAGTAGGAGGACAGACCAATCACAGGGATTAAACTGGGAAGAATAGTAATACTTAAGAAAACCTAGTTATACCAGAACCACCATGGGTCCCAGACCGCATGTTTTGTTATTATAGTTTGTCAGGGTAATCATGCAGGCCATATAGACCTCCCCCGATATGGGGGAGTAACAGGGATTAAAGTGCTTTGAAAAGTACTACTTAACACAACCTAGTTACCATGGTTCCCAGACCGCGTGTCTTGTTGTTATACCTTGTCAGGGTAATCATGCAGGCCATATAGACCTCCCCCGATAGGAGGAGTTACAGGAATGAAAGTGCTAAGAATAGTACTACTTTACACAACCTAGCTACCATGGGTCCCAGACCGCATGTTTAATTATTATACTTTGTCAGGGTAGTTATATATTTAACAAATCAATCTAGTTCTCTTCTATCGATTCTGTTTAACTATCAATCTATATATATCTATGTATCCTATCTATCTATCTTCTGTCCGGACTGTTTTGAGACAGCCACTTGTGTTTTGGACAAATTTGAAGTAGGAGGACAGACCAATCACAGGGATTAAACTGGGAAGAATAGTAATACTTAAGAAAACCTAGTTATACCAGAACCACCATGGGTCCCAGACCGCATGTTTTGTTATTATAGTTTGTCAGGGTAATCATGCAGGCCATATAGACCTCCCCCGATATGGGGGAGTAACAGGGATTAAAGTGCTTTGAAAAGTACTACTTAACACAACCTAGTTACCATGGGTCCCAGACCGCGTGTCTTGTTGTTATACTTTGTCAGGGTAATCATGCAGGCAATATAGACCTCCCTTGATAGGGGAAGTAACAGGGGTTAAAGTGCTAAGAATAGTACAACTTAACACAACCTAGTTAACATTAACAGTGGTTCCCAGACCGCATGTCTTGTTATTAGATTTTGCCAGGATAATCAGCCAGGCCATATAGACCGCCCCGATAGGGGGAGGAACAGGGATTAAAGTGCTAAGAATAGTAAAAATTAACACAACCTAGTTAACAGTGGTTCACAGACCGCATGTGTTGTTGTTATATTTTGCCAGGATAATCAGGCACGCCATATTGACCTCCCCCGATAGGGGGAGTAACAGGGATTAAAGTGCTAAGAATAGTACTACTTAACACAACCTAGTTACCATGGGTCCCAGACCAGATGTTTTGTTGCAGGCCATATAGAACTCCACCGAAAGGGGGAGTAAGAGGGATTAAAGTGCTAAGAATAGTACTACTTAACACAACCTAATTACCATGGGTCACAGACCGCGTGTCTTGTTGTTATACTTTGTCAGGGTAATCATACACGCCATATAGACCTCCACCGATAGGAGGAGTTACAGGGCTGAAAGTGCTAAGAATAGTACTACTTAACACAACCTAGTTACCATGGATCCCAGACCGCATGTTTAATTATTATACTTTGTCAGGGTAATTATATATCTAACAAATCTATCTATTTCTCTTCTATCGATTCTATCTAACTATCAATCTATGTATATCTATCTATCCTATCTATCTATCTATCTATCTTGTGTCCAGACTGTTTTGAGACAGCCACTTGTGTTTTTGACAAATTTGAAGTAGGAGGACAGACCAATCATCTTCTTCCATCTCCGGTTCCAAAAATGCAGGCCATATAGACCTCCCCCGATAGGGGGAGTAACAGGTTGTAGTAAACTACTAAGAATAGTACTACTTAACACACCACGGGTCACAGACCGCATGTCTTATTGTTATACTCTGTCAGGGAAATTATATATATTTCAAATCTATCTATCTATCAAATCGATCTAACTATCAAACATATCTATCAAATGTAGATTGCATCTATTGATCGATGTATTTCATATCTATAAAATGTATATTACATATTTTGGTTGATGTAATTCGTATCTATCAAATGTATATTGCATCTTTGGATCGATAACATTCATATCTATCAAATGGATATTGCATCTATTGATCTATGTAATTCGTATCTATCAAATGTATATTGCATCTATTGATCTATGTAATTTGTATCGATCATATGTATATTTCATCGATTGAGCTATGTAATCTATGTATCTCTCTATCAAATCTATCTATCTCGTGGCTGTGCAAATGGACTGTTTGCGGTTGTTTGCGGTGCGTTACACTTGGAGTTTTCACTGTGAAGCGGCCGTAACACTTACACTACCTGATAGATACAACATCATAACTGATGTTTTAAAGCACGTTATTGAAAGTGTATTTATAAGTAGCGCCTTACTTACACCCTGTTAGCTGTTTAATGGAATAATCTCACAAATATTCTGAAGTTGAGGATAAAGGGAAAATATAAACAGCGCTTAACCTATATATAAATATAGGATAGCTAGGGATGTTTATCAATTGGTCAATAAATAATAATGAAATAGATGTAAATACATATGAGTAAAATATCTTAATATTTAATTTCTCAAAACAATACATACATATGCATACTATTAGTATATATAAAAACAATCAAAATAAAATCAGAATAAAAACATTTATAGATGGATCGTTCATAGGCAGAAAAAAATTGGTAAATAACTTCCTAGGTAGATACACAGAGGAGAGGACGTCTCCACCTCCTTAAACAAAATTCCCAAAGAGCAATGTGTTATACTTGGAAATAGTAGCGTTCCACCTTTATCTAGTTGCAAGTCACTTCTTTGTAGTATACTTTACAATGTTGCAAAAAAATGTTGCAAAAAATCTTCAGAGGGCAGTGTGCTATGCTTAAGATTAATGGCACTCCACCTTTACTAAGTTGCAAGTCTCTTATTCTGTTACAATGTGCTTTGCAATGTTGCAATGTGTATTGCTCGCTCCTTGGTGTTTTTGCCTACTTTTTATCTTAATATAACTTAGCATTCAGGGAGGTCAAATTTTGTTTCTCAAAAAATTTTCTGCATTTATATGCGTAAGAGTGGTTCATGTGCTTGAAAGAAAGTTATTAGTTGTTTTTACACAGTCTCTGGTGGCTAGCAAATAAATGTGTAGCAAGTAAATGTGTAGCTCCAAGAAACACTTTGATCGTTATTCCGTGTACAAAATAGTTGCCTTTAAATTATATACACTCTCAGTGCTGTAAAGTTCAGTGCAGGATAGGTAATTACAGGCAGGTATACTTTACCGGTCACCCTTGGTTTGCGATCTCTGACGTGGATGTTTTTGGCGTCCTTTTGGCCCTGTGTCGACCTGTCGGATAACGCTCTCACCTCTGACCTTGATATAGTGATGTCAGCAATTTTCATCCGTAACGGGTATTGCCACTCCGGTCTCTCCAGGTATCCACTTCGCTGTAGGTGTGCCGGTAACCTGCTTGTATACCTCTTTCTTTAGATGCCAGTGGTAATCATCCGGATTTTGTATCTCAGAACTCTGCGCAGAGTATCAAATAGCCTGCTCGGCTGGTAGCTGATCCGGGTTCTTTCTTTCGATAGCTCCTTCGAGGATACGTCTACGCGTTTCACCGTAGTGTAGGCTTTATCAAGACTGATCTCTGATCTGATCAGTCTTGATAAAGCCTACACTACAGTGAAACGCGTAGACGTATCCTCGAAGGAGCTATCGAAAGAAAGAACCCGGATCAGCTACCAGCCGAGCAGGCTATTTGATACTCTGCGCAGAGTTCTGAGATACAAAATCCGGATGATTACCACTGGCATCTAAAGAAAGAGGTATACAAGCAGGTTACCGGCACACCTACAGCGAAGTGGATACCTGGAGAGACCAGAGTGGCAATACCCGTTACGGATGAAAATTGCTGACATCACTATATCAAGGTCAGAGGTGAGAGCGTTATCCGACAGGTTGACACAGGGCCAAAAGGACGCCAAAAACATCCACGTCAGAGATCGCAAACCAAGGGTGACCGGTAAAGTATACCTGCCTGTAATTACCTATCCTGCACTGAACTTTACAGCACTGAGAGTGTATATAATTTAAAGGCAACTATTTTGTACACGGAATAATGATCAAAGTGTTTCTTGGAGCTACACATTTACTTGCTACACATTTATTTGCTAGCCACCAGAGACTGTGTAAAAACAACTAATAACTTTCTTTCAAGCACATGAACCACTCTTACGCATATAAATGCAGAAAATTTTTTGAGAAACAAAATTTGACCTCCCTGAATGCTAAGTTATATTAAGATAAAAAGTAGGCAGAAACACCAAGGAGCGAGCAATACACATTGCAACATTGCAAAGCACATTGTAACAGAATAAGAGACTTGCAACTTAGTAAAGGTGGAGTGCCATTAATCTTAAGCATAGCACACTGCCCTCTGAAGATTTTTTGCAACATTTTTTTGCAACATTGTAAAGTATACTACAAAGAAGTGACTTGCAACTAGATAAAGGTGGAACGCTACTATTTCCAAGTATAACACATTGCTCTTTGGGAATTTTGTTTGAGGAGGTGGAGACGTCCTCTCCTCTGTGTATCTACCTAGGAAGTTATTTACCAATTTTTTTCTTCCTATGAACGATCCATCTATAAATGTTTTTATTCTGATTTTATTTTGATTGTTTTTATATATACTAATAGTATGCATATGTATGTATTGTTTTGAGAAATTAAATATTAAGATATTTTACTCATATGTATTTACATCTATTTCATTATTATTTATTGACCAATTGATAAACATCCCTAGCTATCCTATATTTATATATAGGTGCAGCGCTGTTTATATTTTCCCTTAAAGCACGTTATTGCAAACAATTTGGGAATGTTAGGTGATTTAGGCCCTTTATGGGTTAAAAGCAGACTCTACATCAACTATGTGATTTTCCATGGGAGTTTTGCCATGGATCCCCCTCCAGCATACCACAGTCCCGGTGTTAGTCCCCTTGAAACAACTTTTCCATCACTATTGTGGCCAGAAAGAGTCCTTGTAGGTTTTAAAGTTCGCCTGCCTATTGAAGTCAATGGCGGTTCGCGACATCACTACTTATGAAGTGCATATATCAAACAAAATATGTTTTTGCATGACCGTTCTTTCAATGCAGATCCATATCACATAACAACTTGTGAAGATATTAATATTGTTTGTGATTGAAGTTAAACCAATCATCATGGACATTTTTATGTGCATAGACTTAAAGGGGCAAATGCACAACAAATTATAGAAAAAACATAAACAAAAACATCGATAAAGTTAAACCAATCAAGAAAGGCATTTTTAGGTGCCATAAATCTCCAAGCTGCAATCTTGAATTTTTTATTATTATTATTAAATTTATACATATTGTTAAACATAGTAATAAGCCTAGACGTGCATCAGGGTTCCTATTCTATTTTAACATTATTCAAACAAAGGGAGCATCATTTATTTCCTCATTCATTCCTGAGGGTTTTAAGGATTTTAAATTAAAAATCCATTTACACTCTAATTGCAGAAGTTTTTTTATCCAGGTCACCTCCTCTGCCTTTCAAGTCCACAGCTTCTAAACCTCTAAATCTCAGCAAATTTTTATTGCTCTGATGGAATTCTAGGAAATGTCTAGCTACCGCACTGTTTTTGATATTCACATTCTTTATATCCCTTTTGTGCTCTTTTATACGTTCACGAAGTTCCCTATAGGTTTTGCCTATGTAATACATTGGGCATTTACAGAACACCATGTATATAACTCGCTCACTGCTAAAGGGGATATGGCCTTTTATCTTATGTGTATTGCCATGTTTATCTGTGAATTTATTATCTGTTTCCATATTCTGAAAGACTGAACAGTGGCTACATTTATAATTCCCATTTCTTTCTCTCCATTTCTCCAACCATGTTGCTTTTAATTTATGGCTGAAATGGCTTCTTACTAGTGATGTCGCGAACCTAAAAATTTGGGTTCGCGAACAGCGAATGCGAACTTCCACAAATGTTCGCGAATGGGCGGACAGGGCGAACCTCCATAGACTTCAATAGGCAGGCGAATTTTAAAACCCACAGGGACTCTTTCTGGCCACAATAGTGAGGGAAAAGTTGTTTCAAGGAGACTAACACCTGGACTGTGGTATGCCGGAGGGGGATTCATGGCAAAACTCCCATGGAAAATTACATAGTTGATGCAGAGTCTGGTTTTAATCCATAAAGGGCATAAATCACCTAACATTATAAAATATGAGGAAAAAATGGAAAAAAACACACTTTTTCTAACTTTGACCCCCAAAATCAGTTACACATCTACAACCACCAAAAAACACCCATGCTAAATAGTTTCTAAATTTTGTCCTGAGTTTAGAAATACCCAATGTTTACATGTTCTTTGCTTTTTTTGCAAGTTATAGGGAAATAAATACAAGAAGCACTTTGCTATTTCAAAACCACTTTTTTTTCAAAATGAGCGCTAGTTACATTGGAACCCTGATATCTGTCAGGAATACCTGAATATCCCCTGACATGTATATATTTTTTTTAGAAGACATCCCAAAGTATTGATCTAGGCCCATTTTGGTATATTTCATGCCACCATTTCACCGCCAAATGCGATCAAATAAAAAAAAAATTGTTCACTTTTTCACAAACTTTAGGTTTCTCACAGAAATTATTTACAAACAACTTATGCAATTATGGCATAAATGGTTGTACATTTTTCTCTGGGATCCCCTTTGTTCAGAAATAGCAGACTTATATGGCTTTGCGTTGCTTTTTGGTAATTAGAAGGCTGCTAAATGCCACTGTTTTAACACCACACGTGTTTTATGCCCAGCAGTGAAGGGGTTAATTAGGGAGCATGTAGGGAGCTTGTAGAGTTAATTTTAGCTTAAGTGTAGTGTAGTAGACAACCCAAAGTATTGATCTAGGCCAATTTTGGTATATTTAATGCCACCATTTCACCGCCAAATGCGATCAAATTTAAAAAAAACTTAAATTTTTTCGCAATTTTAGGTTTCTCACTAAAATTATTTACAAACAGCTTGTGCAATTATGGCACAAATGGTTGTAACTGCTTCTCTGGGATCCCCTTTGTTCATAAATAGCAGACATATATGACTTTGGCATTGCTTTCTGGTAATTAGAAGGCCGCTAAATGCTGCTGCGCATCACACGTGTATTATGGCGAGCAGTGAAGGGGTTAATTAGGTACTTTGTAGGGAGCTTGCAAGGTTAATTTTAGCTTTAGTGTAGAGATCAGCCTCCCACCTGACACATCAGACCCCCTGATCCCTCCCAAACAGCTCCCTTCCCTCCCCCACCCCACAATTGTCCCCGCCATCTTAAGTACTGGCAGAAAGTCTGCCAGTACTAAAATAAAAAGTTATTAATTTTTTAGCATATTTACATATGCTGTGGTGTAGCATCCCCCCTTAGCCCCCAACCTCCCTGATCCCCCCCAAAATAGCTCTCTAACCCTCCCCATCTGCCTTATTGGCGACCATCTTGGGTACTGGCAGCTGTCTGCTATTATTTCACAGTCAAAAAAGTGTTGTTTTTTTTTTAAATTTCCCTATTAAATCAGCAGCAGCTACACTGTCCCTCCTCTCACTAAGAATGCAGCTTCCGAATGAATCTAAAATGGATGCTGTCCAGGAGGTGGGAGGGTCTGGGAGGGAGTGTCTGCTGCTGATTGGCTGTAATGTGTCTTCTGACTGTGAGGTACAGGGTCAAAGTTTACTCAATGATGACGAATAGGGGGCGGATCGAACATCGCATATGTTTGCCCGCTGCGGCGAATGCGAACATGCTATGTTCACCGGGAACTATTCACCGACTAACTATTCGCGACATCACTACTTCTTACTAATGTATCCTTTAGATTATTTGCTTTCTTTGCTGTTAGGGAAGGCTTATCCCCTATAATTTCAGCTAGTGAAGGTTCTGCTTGCAAGATATGCCAATGTTTTTCTAGGATTTTTCTAGTTTCTTTCCATTTATTATGATAGTTTGTTATGAATCTGACTGGGCTTGAATTTGATGGATTCTTATCATCTCTTTTATATAATAAATCTTCTCTTGTTTTTAGTTTAGATCTATTATAAGCTACTTTTAAAGTTTTATTTGGATACCCTCTGTCTCTGAACCTATCTTTGAGATCCCTGGCTTCTAATTTGAATTGATACTCATCAGAACAATTTCTTTTTAGTCTCAAATATTGACCATATGGAATATTATTAATTAAATTTTGCGGATGGTGACTGTTGTATGCCAATAGAGTGTTACCTGCTGTTGGTTTTCTATATGTGGATGTACTTATCTTATTATGTGAGATCATTATATTCAGGTTTAGAAGGGAGATGCCTGCTTTGTCTTTTAAGAAAGTAAACTTCAAGTTCCATTTATTCAAATTTAAATTTTCCATGAATTTTAATAGATTTTCTTCTGTGTCTTCCCAGATGACTAAAATGTCCTCTATGAATCTTAGCCATAAACTAAAGCTGTTATTGCGATTAAATTCGCAATCAAGAACACAGTACTGTTCCCATTTTCCTAAATAGAGGCAGGCGTACGCTGAGGCACAGCAAGTCCCCATTGCTGTCCCAAGTATCTGCTCATAAAATCTACCATTGAATTTAAAATAATTATGTTCAAGAATAAATTTTAATAATTCAAGTACAAAATCCGTATGTCTATTGTAGGTAATCCCTCTTTGTTGTAAGTAAAATTTGCATCTATTCCTAAATTGTGTGGAATTGATGAATAGAGCATTTCTACATCTACTGCAACCAGTAATGTATCTGTTTTGACTGGAATGTCATCTAGTTTTTTGAGAACATCTAAAGTATCTTTAATGTATGATGGAAGATTTGATAAGTGTGGTCTTAGACAGAAATCTACATATTGCGAAATATTTTCTGTAAGTGAACCTAATCCTGAAATTATCGGTCTTCCAGGAGGAGGAATTTTTGCTTTACGTAGTTTGGGAATAGTATAGAATGTTGGTATTATGGGATGTTTTATGTGCAGATATTGGAACTCCTTCTTAGTTATTAGATTCTCATCTAGTGCTTTAGTTAGTATTGACTTTAAATGGTCATTGTATTTCTGTGTTGGTTTAGATTTTAAAGATTTATATTGTTTTTGATTTTTAAGCTGTCTCTCACATTCAATTATGTAGTCTTTAGTGTTAAGCACCACTACATTGCCGCCCTTGTCTGATGGCTTTATTGTAATTGATGTGTCATCAATTAGATCTCTCATAGCTTTCCGTTCTATTTGACTTAAGTTGTCTACAAAGTCACTATTGGTATCTAGTAAATTTATATCTTTCTCAACCATTTTCACAAAGTTGTGTACTAAAGGTACTGTAAAGAGTGACGGCATGTATTCTGATTTGGGTTTCAAATTACTAAAACCAATATTGGTAATCTCTTCTTCTATTTGCTCTTGGGAGTCAGTGGTTACATTATCTTTTTCAAGGGACTCTAGATTTCATAACGATTCCAATTCATGCATATTCCAAGTTTGAATATTTTGTTTATGTCTGTATTGTTTTTTTTAAATAACCTTTCTAGCAAATAAATTGAGGTCCTTCACTAGAGTAAATTTATCACATTTTGCTGTAGGCAAAAATGTTAGACCTCTACTTAATAGTTTTATGTGTTCATCCTTTAATTCTTTTGTAGACAAGTTAACTACATTTATTTGTTCAATATCTCTTTCTGTTGGAACCTTGTTTGGTAACGTCTCCTCCCTCTTTGGCTGCTTATGTTTCCTCCCCCTCCTTCTCCTTATGTGTTTGATTTGGGATCTAAAAAACTCTTTTGTTTCTCTCTAAAATATACAACGGTTCAATTTACACCGTTTCAGAATAACAATCTTTTTTCCCAGTCATGTGACTGCTATTGAAAAGCATTGAGAAGCAGTGCATTTATTCAAATAGCCAGTAGGTGGAGCTGTCCGCTTGTGTTGCAGCAAAGTCAAGCAAGCTGAAATTAATCGGTTTAACCAGAACTGAGCTATCAAGCAGATTTCAAAGGAACAAGATCTTCCTTTCTATAAATCAGCCCAGATTGGAATGCATAGAAAGAACTGTTAGCAGAAAAATGCAAGTTAAGTCTGTGTTGTGTGATTATTGTATTAGGTTTATAATGCTGTTTATCAAATGCTTTTGTTCATTTAACTTAGTTGAATTATATATTCTGTGTTGTGTGATTACTTTATTAGGTTTATAATGCTGTTTAGCATTTAAAGTCTTCATTTCAAAGCTTTAAAAATAATGTATTAGGTGCTACTTATGACAATTTTGAGAGGGGCCTGGAACCTATCTCCCTCACTTCCCATTGACTTACATTATAAACTGGGTTTCAATTTACAACGGTTTCAATTTGCAACCATTCCTTCTGGAACCTAACCTGAGGGCTACCTGTGTATATATATATATATATATATATATATATATATATATATATATATATATATATATATATATATATATATATGTATATACAAAACACTTAACAGCGCTAGTAAGAAGTGACGATGATGTGAATCTAAAATAAAATACTTTATTCAATAAAAAAACAGATTGTCAATCAATTGTGAATAAATTGTACAGAGTAAAATAGAGCGTTGTTTGTATCAAACGTTTACCAAGATGAAGCTTTCTTACAATTATAAGCACAAAAATTGTATGCAAAATGCAAAGAACAAATCCTAAATAGAATATTGGGACCGTATATAGCAAGTGCATGACGATATTCAGACAGAAAGCAAGAGAATTAAAACAGTCTACAGCAAGCACAATAAAATAGACTAAAAAAGTATAGGTTAATAACAGCTTACCGTAGCACACTACTCTGGCCAGACTAAACCTATAGATACTCACAATGTGTTTCTGGGTCACACCCCTTCCTCAGGTGTATAGTGACATGACTAGCTGTTATATAAGACTAAAAAGTTATGACTTCCGGTTTGGCGGTAACCAATCGGTACTCACTAATTCTATGATTGATAGTTTAAGATGCCATTTTACATCAGCTGTTACATTCAAACTATTGCGCATCAGGAAAAAAGCAAACATATATATCAACTCAAGACATACCCGTACAAAAAATTACCATCATAAATATACATTACATACTCGTATTATGTAGTAACTTATTGTTATTAGGTGTGAAAAGAAACAGACGGCCAGATTACGAGTTTTGCGTTATGAGTGGCTCAGTAATAACTTGCAAGTTATTTCCACCGCTCACCTTTAATAGCGCTGCTATTACAGGTTTGCAAAAAAAAACTGCATTTGCGGGATTTGTTACCCTTTAATTCCAATTGGCTGATAGAATTCTTGGATGACATCATTTAAAGAGACCTTCATTATTCAATTGCCATATTAAGAGGAGAGGTTACTTCGCGCAGTATGTCTTGAAGATGGAGACGCTCCGCGTTGGAAGGATGAGGATAGAAGATGCCGTCTGGATGAAGACTTCTGTACGCTTGGAGGATGACTTCTTGCCGCTTGGATGAAGACTTCTCCTGACTTTGTTGAGGACATCTGGGGACTGGGATGGCTATTCCAGAACATTGTACTTGTTCCTCTGCATAAATACCTGAGTAGATTTTGAGCAGGGTTTTGGGTTGTTGTCTTGTTGAAATATCCAGCCCCGGTGTAATTTCAACTTTGTGACTGATTCCTCAACATTATTCTCAAGTATCTGCTGATATTGAGTTGAATCCATGCGACACTGAACTTTAACAAGATTCCCAATACCGGCACTGGCCCCACAGCCCCACAGCATGATGGAACATCCACCAAATTTTATTGTGGGTAGCAAGTGTTTGTCTTGGAATGCTCTGTTCTTTTGCCGCCATGCATAACGCCTCTTGTTATGACCAAATAACTCAATCTTTGTTTCATCAGTCCACAGCACCTTCTTGCAAAATGAAGCTTGCTTGTCCAAATGTGCGATTGCATACCTCAATTGACTGTTTGTGGCGTGTGTGCAGAAATGGGTTCTTCCTCATCACATACAGCTTCTCCTTGTGCAAAGTGTGCTGAATTGTTGAACGATGCACAGTGACACCATCTGCAGCAAGATGATGTTGTAGGTCTTTGGAGGTGGTTTGTGGGCTGTTTTTGACCGTTCTCACCATCCTTTGCCTTTGCCTCTCCGATATTTACTTGGCCTGCCACTTCTGGCCTTAACAAAAACTGTGAATGTGGTCTTCCATTTCCTCACTATGTTCCTCACAGTGGACACTAACAGCTTATGGGGCCAATTTATCAACCCTCTGTCGAACATGATCCGATCAGTGGATCATGTCCGACAGACATCGCAGAATGCGGAGAGCAATACGCTCTCCGCATTTAGCATTGCACCAGCAGCCTTTGTGAACTGCTGGTGCAACATCGCCCCCTGCAGATTCTCGGCCGCTAGCAGGGGGTGTCAATCAACCCGATTGTATTCGATCGTGTTGATTTCCCACAATGTCTGTCTGCTTCCTCAGAGCAGGTGGACAGATTATGGAGCAGTCGTCTTTAGACAGGTGCTTCATAACTGGTGTTTCTGGCAAGTCTGAAGGCTCGCCAGAAACATAGCCCTTCAAGCTCCATACGGAGCTTGATAAATAGGCCCCTAAATCTCTGCAATAGTTTTTTTGTAGCCTTCCCCTAAACCATAATGTTGAACAATCTTTGTTTTCAGGTCATTTGAGAGTTGTTTTGAGATCCCCATCTTGCCACTCTTCAGAGGAGAGTCAAAGAGAACAACAACTTGCAATTGGAAACTTTAAATACCTTTTCTCATGATTGGATGCACCTGTCTATGAAGTTCAAGGCTTAATGGACTCACCAAACCAATTGTGTGTTCCAATTAATTAGTACTAGGTAGTTACAGGTATTCAAATCAACAAAATGATAAGGGTGCCCAAATGTATACACCTGTCTAATGTTGTTTTGATACATATTGCACATTTTCTGTTAATCCAATAAATCTCATTTCACTACTGATATAATATTACTGTGTCCTTCAGTTATTTGATAGATCAAAATTAAATTGCTGATCCAAACACCCTATTATTTATAAATGAAAATCATGGAAATTGTGTATATCCGCTAGGTATTGTACCATAACAGTAGAGCATTTGTTATACATGTAAATGATATGTGTTCCAATTTGTGAATCTATTTGTTTTAATACCTCATTGATACTCTTGAATTTAGATTGGTTCTTTTAAAATAGTAGAAGTCTGAGTACATGTTAATGTATGTTAATATTAGGAAACTCCATGCATGTGCATCTATAATAATTGTCTTTGCATATATAACAAGTTAAGACTAATATTGGTTAGAAATATAACAATAGATTGAAAATTCAAGTTCAGTGTGTCAATCATAGAGGGATTGTGGATCTGATTGGCGATCGCCAAATCGGAAGTCTCTGTTTCTTTTCACATCTAATAACAATAAGTTACTACATAATACGAGGATGTAATGTACATTCAGTTGAGTTGATATATGTTTGCTTTTTTCCTGATGCACAATAGTTTGAATGCAACAGCTGATGTAAAATGGAGTCTTAAGCTGTCAATCATAGAATTTGTGAGTTCCAACTGTTAACCGCCACACCGGAAGTCATACCTTTTTAGCCTTAAATAACAGCTAGCCATGTCACACTAACTATACACCTGAGGAAGGGGCGTGACCCAGAAATGCGTTGTGAGTATCTATAGGTTTCTTCTGGCCAGAGAAGTGTGCTACGGTTAGCTATTATTAAAGGGGCAGTCAACAGCAGATTTTTTGTTGTTTTAAAAGATAGATAATCCCTTAATTCCCCATTCCCCAGGTTTGCATAACCAATACAGTTATAATAATACATGTTTTACCTTTGTGATTACCTTGTTTCTAAGCCTCTGCAGACTGCCCATATTTCAGTTCTTTTGACAGACCTGCATTTTAGCCAAACAGTGCTCACTCCACGGTAAATTCATGTGCATGAGCTCAATGTTAAATGAAACACATGAACTAACCCCCTTTAGTGATGACAAACTGTCAAAGTGCATTTAGATTAGAGGCGGCCTTCAAAGTCTAAGAAATTAGCATATGGCACCTCCTAGGTTTAGCTTTCAACTAAGAATACCAAGAGAACAAAGCAAAATTGGTCATAAAAGTAAATTGGAAAGTTGTTTAAAATTACATGCTCTATTTGAATCATGAAAGGTTTTTTGGACATGACTGACCTATCCATTTTTATTCTATTTTATTGTGCTTGCTGTAGACTGTTTTATTTCTCTTGCTTTGTGTCTGAATATCGTCATTCACTTGCTATATACATCTTAATTTCCTATTTAGGATTTGTTCTTTGTATGTTGTTTACAATTTTTGTGCTTATAATTGTAAGAAAGCTACATCATGTTAAACGTTTGATACAAACAATGCTCTATTGCATTACTTTGTAACCATTTTACTCTGTACAATTTATTCACAATTGATTGACAATCTGTTTTTATGAATAAAATATTTTATTTTAGATTCACATCATTGTCACTTCTTACTAGCGCTGTTAAGTGTTTTGTATATACATTTCTTGTTTTTTTTATATAACAGCTGCTTACTTTATATCACATAATAAATATTAACACATCTATATTAAAAGTTTCTAATGAATGGCGCTCTCATATTTCTTTACACACACACACATATATGTGTATATATATGTATATATAAATAAATATGTTTATCTTCCTAATGCTAATAAAATTATTATTATTATAGTAAAATAAAAAATATTTACATAAACAATATTTAATAGAAATGTTGCACAGGTGTTCATTTTAGTTATATAAATATTATGCATAACTGTTTGAAGCCAAGTATCATATCAAAAGGGGCTTCTGTGGGAACTCAGGTATTCCATTATATGAAAGTAGTGATCCCTTTGTGAAAGTGATATTGAAAGAATAAGACAGTATCTGCAATGGTGCAGAAGTGAGTAGCAGTAATGGAAAGTAATTGTATCATTCTGAAGAGTAACTGCATTCATTTGCACTAGGGGTTGATTTACGAAGTGCCGGACGGACATGATTCGCGGTTGCATACACTGTCAGCATTTAACAGTGCATAAGCATTGCACATTCACGGCTAAATGGCTGCTAGCAGAGGGTGTCAATCATTCTGATCGTAGCAGTTAAGGAGCAGCAATCTTACGTCCTCTGCTTCTTAATTTCAGTTTCCGGATTGCCGGAAAATACGGGCGGAGAAAGCAGCATCCACTGCTTATTAAATCTCCCCCCTAGTGAGGGGTTTTATATAGGATAGGAATCCTTTTGGGGTTCTGGGGTTCTGTCAATGCTTTTTAAATTTTAAAAAGTTACATGGCTGGTTTGTTTGGTAAACCCTGTTCTAAGGCATAAAACATGACATATTCCTTATTCTTGATAGCAAAAATAGATATTCTGTGTTGTCATTTTTATGATAAGCATTGTAACAGAAGAAATTAATTAAAGGGATATGAACTTTAAAATTCAATTCTCATTATTCAGAGCATGCACTTTTAAAAACTTTACAGTCTATATTTACTTAATTTTCTTGAAGAACATACTTATACAGGCTCAGGAATGTGGATGTATCTTGAATACTGTTTGTAACAACATTGTATATTGTTGTAAACAGTGCTGCCAAATAGGGCTTGATTTATCAAGCGACAGCGGACAGGGGCATACATATGTGCGCCTGTCCGCCGCATCTCGTCTCTGATGACCACTGCTAGATAAATACTGACTGCAGGTTCTCTTGTGAGAACCTGCTGTCAGAATGGGGCAAACGGCTTAATAAATCGAGCCCATAGCGCTCAAGATACGTGCATGGTCCTGAGCCTACTTACTTGTCAGATTTACTTAAAGGGACAGTCTCTTCAAAATTAATGATCCATGATTTAGATAGGGCATGCATTTTTAAACAACTTTCTAATTTACTTTAATCATCAAATTGTCTTTGTTCTCTTGCTATTCTTAATAGAAAGCTAAATCTAGTTAGGCTCATATCCTAATTTCTAAGCCCTTCACTGCCGCCTCTTGACAGGTTTTGACAGCTAGACACTGCTAGTTCATGTATGTCAGATAACATTGTGCTCAGTACCATGAAGTTATTTATGAATCAGCACTGATTGGTTAAAATGCAAGTCTTTCAAAAGAACTGAAATAAGAGGGCAGTCTACAGAGGTTTAGATACAAGGTAATCACATAGGTAACAAGTGTATTAATATAAGTGTTGGTTAAGCAAAACAGGGGAATGGGTAATAAAGGGATTATCTATCTTTTTAAACAAAAACAAAAAAATGCTGGAGTTAATTGTCCCTTTAATTTACTTTGTATCTTTGTTGAATATTAGTCCTAGGTAGGCGCAGTACAGTCTATGGCCTATATTTACTAAAGGTCTTGCCGACCTGATCCGACACTGCGGATCAGGTCCGCAAGACCTCGCTGAATGCGGAAAGCAATACGCTCTCCGTATTCAGCTTTGCACCAGCAGCTCACAAGAGCTGCTGGTGCAACGCCTCCCCCTGCAGATTCGCGGCCAATCGGCCGCCAGCAGGGGGTGTCAATCAACCTAATCGTACTTGATCGGGTTGATTTCCGGCGATGTCTTTCTGCCTGCTCAGAGCAGGCGGACAGCGTTATGGAGCAGCGGTCTTTGTGACCGCTGCTTCATAACTGCTGTTTCTGGCGAGTCTGAAGCCTCGCCAGAAATAGGGGCCATCAACTTCCATTCGGAGCTTGATAGATAGGCCCCTATTTGTCTTGAACACTGTATGGCTACAGTGTTTGCCAAAATTATTCTAACTGTTATACATTGTTGAAACACTGCTATCATATAGTTATTTTCCTAAGCCCTGCCGTTAACCACCAGAAAACACCTTCTAACCGGCCAGACATAGCCAAGATCCCACCCACTATCCTGCTGCAACCCCACCACTCCTGACACAGACCACCTACAACAGTAACGTGCGGGGAGGTCAGTGGCTGTTGAGGTACTGGCTAGTATCAGAGCCATACTATGCATAGGATACAAACTAAACCATCAGCATACAGCAATATCATACACATTATACCATAGGCATAATATACCAACTATTTGATATGCATACAGCAGTAGCATACACATTATACTGTATGCACAGTATACACACTACACCACATGCATACAGCAGTAGCAAACACATTCTCATTGGTTCATAGTGTGAACCAATGACGAGGCATATATGTGCAACCACCAATCAGCAGTTAGCTCATAGTAGTGCATTGCTGCTCCTGATGCTATTTATGTTTGCTTATAAAAAATGGCTACAAAGTGAACAAAGTAAATTTAATAATAGAAGTGAATTAGAAATTTTTTTATAATTGCATTAAAAAGGGGCAGGCTAGTCCAAATTAAACGTTCATGATTCAGATAGGACATGTAATTATAACTTCCCAATTTAATGTTATCATCAAATGTGCTTTGTTCTCTTGGTATACTTTGTTAAACGCTAAACCTAGGTAGACACATATGCTTATTTCTAAGCCCTTGATGGCTGCCTCTTTTATCAATACATTTGACATTTTTCATAGCTAGAGGGCATTAGTTCATGTGAGTTAAGGGGGCAGTCTGCATAGGCTTAGATACAAGGTAAGATCACAGAGGTAAAAAGTATATTAATATAACCGTGTATGCAAAACTGAGGGATGGGTAATAAAGGAATTGTTTACCTTTTTAAACAATTACAATTCTAGAGTAGACTGTCCCTTTAAGCATGCTTAATATCTGTTTTTATTGTAGATAATTTAAGAATTCATGAAGTGTAAATCTACCATTGCCTGTTCAATGATACACAAGAAGGTGGAATATATGTGGCTAAAATGATGTAATATAAATGTTCCCATAAACTTTACAAAACTTCTCCATCACCTGTTGGATTAAAACATAATTTGTCTTTCTTTTACATCAGTTGTTCTTTTTTTTAGCATTTTGTATTTATTTGAATTATATTTAGAAACAAATCAGTCTTCTTTAATAGGTTTATGGTAATACATTTTTTAACACCTCTAAAGTGTACTTAGCTATCTTTTCTGATGCTCTAGTTGGGGTAAGAGGGCACCAGTGTGTGAGCAGCCCTGACCCAGAAGCACAGTGCTACACACTGTCAGCAGCCTTGCACTTCTATCCTGAAAGCTCTCCTGAAATGTTCTCACCTTGCAGCGCTGATCATCTTTGTGTGAAGTCTCGGATGAGTCACCTAGGACTTCCCACCCAATCTGTGTTACAGGGTGTGGACCCATTAGAGACCCTTACATGCACCCCCTACTTTACTTATATTCACAGCAATGGTGCTCCTTCAACCATAACATACACCCAAGTGCAGCTGTCCGTTCTACACTTGTGGACACCCCTTATGCTCTCCTACACTTACAAACACCCACTAGTATGTCTCTCACCATTTAGCACACTTACTGTTACCTTTTATGGATATTTTTTTAAAGGGATATTGCAGTGTAAAATTCAGGAGTGAGTCAGCAGTGGCAATACCATGCCAGTCACCTTACCAATATGTTCTCAATATTCTATTTCTTAAAACTATATATTATAGTAAATAATGGCACAAACACATTTTCTGTTTTTTTATCTAATTTATTTCAGTAAAAAAAAAAAATTGATAGTAGTAAAAAAAAAAAACTGTTTATATTTTGGGGAATTCGCTGATCTGACCATTTTCCAGGCATGCAATGAGATGATTTCTCATCTTCTTGTTGTTGTATCTGCAAGTTGGATCCCCATTAGATGTCAGTAGCTCAAAGGCATTTGCTATTGCATAAACCCCACAGTCATTGTAATTTGGTTGCTGTTCCACGTTGAGAAAAGTCACTGTTTTGAGTGGCTCTGTGAGAACAGATCCATAGTAATCACACAGTTGTTTCTGGATGGCAGGGGAGAGGGAGCTGGGTGTCATACTGTCTGCAATTTCCACTTTATCTGTCCTGTAACAAGATGTGAACCAATGATGACGGACTGGATCATAGTGAATTTGTGCTGATGATCCCATAACAGGTTGAATAAACACCTGTGACAGGACAGTGGACTGCAAACCATCAACATGGAATTGTCTCTTCAGAAGACTCTGAGCTGCATCGATTATGGTGTCATCCAACCACTCCTGGCTCTGCAGAATTTCTCTATGCTCCTGAAACAGGCCAAGCTCAGACCAGTGTGTTTCCAGCCTTGTTGTCTCTCCCTGCTGAAGAAGGGGGGTTTTCTTCTCTGTGCCTTTGTTTTTCTGTGTACTTCTGCAATTTCTCTTTTGCATGAAAGTCCTTCTCCTCTTGCAGTCCTTTACCATTTGGTTAGTTGGAAGTTCAGGATTCACCCTGCAGTCTGGAGAGCTCTTACGTTTGCGCAGATTGGATTTTCCATACACAGGCTGAGAAGAACTCTGTTTAAGGCAATGCGAATCTTCAGTCCTAATCTCTGCTTGACATTGCTTACTAAAGCTACCGCTTTTGAGTTGTCTTCGCTTACGGATCAAGGCTCTGCGATTCTTTGTGATGACTTTGTAATGTTGTTGTTGTCTAGTTAAAGAAAGCTTCCGAAGAAGTCTCTTCACTTTTGCTTTTGCACTAGTTATGCAACTGGCAAGAAGCAAAGCTCCAGGTATAAGCATCATAAGGATACGATACCAAGTATTCTGAAGTTCCATTATCTGCTTTGGCAAATACGATATCTTCAGGTTACTGCAGAAAAAAAGTTAAATAAATTAATATTAAATTAATGTTTTTTGTAACTTTATCTATTTACAGCCAATCCTAAACCTGAACATTTACATTATGTTTATAAACTAACCCAAAAATAAAGATTATGGAACCCCAAAAATTAATATTTGTTGCTATTCATGTTTGAAAGAGATGAACTTACCTTTTGAATTGTTTACACAATAGAATAGTAGATACACGAAATAACTGCTACACTCTTGAGAGATAAATTTGAAATGCTTTCCAAACACCAACCAGTGGTATAAATACCCTTGAACCAAAGCGAAATCGCAGGTGATGAAACAATGCTTTGGTCACAGTGCTCAGCTATGACATCACTGAAACACAAGCTACAGACTGTAACCATAGAAACAAAATGCCTCAATTTTTCAGCCAGATTTGGCATGTATGTCCTTAAATAAAATTAAAAGAAATTATCAATATACAGTGCAATATCATATTGTTTAAATATTTTATAGAAGTTCAGCTCACATGTTTTAACTGTACTACAAGTTTTGAGTTGAAGGGTATTGTGATATCTAAGTTTTATTCTACTGTTTATATGCCACGCTATGATGTTGAGGTTATCTATTTGGCATTTTGAATTACAAAAGAAAATGTTTGGGTTTTGCATTCCTTTAAAGGGACAGTCTAGTCCAAATTAAACTTTCATGATTCAGATTCATTTGAAACAACTTTCCAATTTACTTTTATCATAAAATGTACTTTGTTTTCTTGATATTCTTTGTTAAAGACTAAACCTAGGTAGGCTCATATGCAAATTTGTAAGCCCTTGATGGACACCTTTTATCTGAATGCACTTGACAGTTTTGCACAGTTAGAGGGTATTAGTTCACGTGTGCCATATAGATAACATTGTGCTCACTCCCAGCACTGATTGACTGAAATATCAAAAAAACACTGAGATGGGGGGGGGGCAGTCTGCAGAGGCTAAGATAGAAGGTAATCACAGAGGTAAAAAGTATAACAATAAAAAATTTGGAGTAGACTGTCCCTTTAAGTTCAGCAGAAAGTAAAGAATTTATATGGAATTTCATAATCAGATTACAGCCTCATACGAAAACTCTAAATATGACATTGATAACACGTTTTTAACAAAACACTTAACCTAATTGTAACCTAACTCTATAAAAAGTTGAGGTAAGTCAAGGGGATGAAATGAGGTTAGGTTGAGATTTGTTTGCGGACAATAAAGACCACAGTCAATATTGCAATAAGGAGAAAAAATTGTTTACTTTGAGTTGTAATTATTAGGCTGCAGTACATTAAATTCAGGATTTATTTCCTCAGAAAATGTTTAGTTTTGCCAAGATAAAAAAAAAGTTTTTATAGTATTTTGCATTACTTATTTTACCTGCATATCCCACAATTTAAAGGGACATGAAACTCAATGTTTTTCTCTCATAATTTAATTTCTTATAATCATCATGTCTACTTGCAGAATGAACCAACCAGTTTAAAAACTCAAGTCACAATCCTTTAATCACTCCGCAGTGTGCAGCAGCAATTTATACTCTTCTACTTATAATTTTAGCACTTTTCAGCAATCTCTTTTTGACAAGGTGATATTATAATCTGTACAACTAGTACAACTGCTGGATCTGTGAACACACTATTCATTTTTATTAAAAAAAAAAAAAATCAGACCTGCTCTGAGTGTTGTGGGCCCCCACCAGCCTGAGACGCTGCCGTCCATGGTTAAGTTTAAGGAATAATATTGCAGCATGAAACATAAAACATTTACATTGCATGTTGCAATAATATTAGATAAACTTAAATGGATGATGATGAACTTACAATAATACCATCACAGTCACCACTGTGTCCGTCAGTGTCACAGGCCACAGCAGAGCAGCTCTCCTGCCTGAGTCAGTCTCTATCACCTCCTCCAGTTCCTGGCTTCTCCTCCTCTTCCTAGTTCCTCTTCTCAGTCTACAGTGCATTACTCAGCCTGTCCTCCAGTCCAGTGTGAAAACTCTGATCATGTCCTTCTGGTGCTGTCCAGCAACTTGACCAGCACTTATTGCTCCCCCGTATGAGGCAGCTGTGAAAGCTGCCGCAATTGGGGGCTTATTGGCCGTGCTGAGCTTCAACCACCCAGTGGGTGGCGCTCATGGCTCATAGGCAGCATAGTAGTTATGTTGCACAATGGGGAGAGGCAGACCTGCTCACTGCCTCTCTACATATCTTAACATGGGGGAATTTGTTAAAGAATAATTTATGATAATGATTTTTTTCCTCATATGACTGGTGAGGCACTGCCTCACCTGGCTCCACTGACTGCATGTTCCTGGCCCACAAAATGGCCCTCTGATCTGATGCTATAGAAGGAGGGACTAGCCCTCTTATCTGATGCAGTGGGAGGAGAGACCAGCCCTCTGATCTGATGTGGTTGGAGGATGGTAGGAGGGACCAGCCCTCTGATCTGATGTTGTGGGGGTGGCAGAGAGGGGCCAGCACTCTGATTTGATGCAGTGGGAGGAAGGACCAGCTCTCTAATCTGATGTGGTGGGAGGGTGGCAGGGAGGGGCTATACCCTCATATGATTCTTGGGAGGGGTTGGAAATACCATGCCCTCATATAATTCATGGGAGGTGGGAGAGAGAGACCATGCCCTCATATCATGCTTGGGATAGATGGACCGTGCCTTCATTTAATGCTTGGTAGGGGGAGGGATCATGTACAATGTTAGGAAGGGGTTTGGAGGCAGTGATGTTTGGGTGGGATTGAGGGGGAGGGAGGAGTATTGCCCCTCACACTGATGTTCATATGGGAGGGAGGGAGTCAGATAGCCCCTCACACTGAGTTTTGGAAGGGAGGGAGGGGCCCTCAATACGCTGATATTTGGTTGGGAGGGACCCACAGTACAGGAAATATATTTGGGTGGGAGGGAAGGGGAGGGACCCTACATAAAGAAAAAATGTTTGGGTGGGGGTCCTACCTACAGTTTTAAGGGTCAATTTTTAGAATAACAGCCATTTTGTCATTCCAAATATGTCCTGCACTCTTTGCCATAACAGTTCTAAAAATCCTCTCTCAGAAGTGTGGTGCACATGTGCAATTAGCGGCTTTCTGTACACCAAAATCAATGGTAAACTCATAAATGTCTGCTAATTCTGAAAACAGGGCATCCTAGAAAAGCTTTTCCAAGCATTTGTCTCATGACTGCACAAGTTATATGTAAATAATTTCTATAAGAAACCCAAAGTTTGTGAAAAAGTTAATGATTTTTTATATGATTACATTTGGTAGTTAGCATAAATAAAAAGAGAGAAGCTCTCAACCTGAGAACGAACAATAGCATAATAGCTTATTCTATGGCTAGTTACCACCCAAGAAGCAGATTCCTTTTCCTCAACATGTGCCTTTCACAGAGAAGAACTTTCCTGAAGCATATCACTCTGACCCTGACTTCACAGTACAGTCCAGCCCCGAAATACCAGGCAATCCCTCTCTGAATGAAAGAAACAGCAAACCCCCAGATGTACTTTTTGGCAATGGGTCCACGTCTGGATTCCCGCATCACACTTAGGGAAACTTCCCTAAGTGTCATAATTTGCATAAATAAAAAGAGAGAAGCGCTCAACCTGAGAATGAACAATAGCATAATTGCTTGTTCTAAGGCTAGTTACCACCCAAGTAGCAGCCTCTCTTTGCTCAACATTTGCCTTTCACAGAGAAGAACTTTCCTGAAGAATTGCAGTCTGATCCTGACTTCACAGTACAGTCCAGCCCCGAAATACAAGGCAATCCCTCTCTGAATGTGAGAAACAGCAAAACCTCTGACATACATGTCAATGAGGTGCAGCCATATCCCTCTAGGCACATTTCGGCGCTGGACTGCACTGTGAAGTCAGGATCAGACTGATGTGCTTTAGGAAAGTTCTCTGTGAAAGGCACATGTTGAGCAAAACGAGGGTGTATCTTGGGTGGTAACTAGCAACAGAACAAGCTATTATGCTATTGTTCGTTCCCAGGTTGAGCGCTTCCCTCTTTTTATTTATGCAAATTATGACACTTAGAGAAGTCTCCCTAAGTGTGATGCAGGAATCCAGACGTGGACCCGTTGCTCAGTGTGCCTAGAGGGATATGGCTGCACCTCACTGACAAGGCCCACAATAGGCCAAAATGTATGTCTGGGGTTTTGCTGTTTCTCTCGTTCAGAGAGGGATTGCCTGGTATTTCGGGGCTAGACTGTACTGTGAAGTCAGGATCAGACTGATATGCTTCAGGAAAGTTCTTCTCTGTGAAAGGCACATTTTGAGCAAAAAGAGGTTGCTCCTTGGGTGGTAACTAACCACAGAACAAGCTATTATGCTATTGTTCGTTCCAAGGTTAAGCGCTTCTCTCTTTTTATTTATGCAAATTATGACACTTAGGGAAGTCTCCCTAAGTGTGATGCGGGAATCCAGACGTGGACCCGTTGCTCAGTGTGCCTAGAGGGATAAGGCTGCACCTCACTAACGAGGCCCACAATAGGCCGAAACGTACGTCTGGGTTTTTGTTGTTTCTCTCGTTCAGAGAGGGATTGCCTGGTATTTTGGGATTGTACTGTACTGTGAAGTCAGGATCAGACTGATATGCTACAGGAAAGTTCTTCTTTGTGAAAGGCACATGTTGAGCAAAAAGAGGATGCTTCTTGGGTGGTAACTAGCCACAGAACAAGCTATGATGCTATTGTTCGTTCCCAGGTTGAGTGCTTCTCTCTTTTTATTTTTTTATTTATACTTTTGGTAGTTAACTGACTGCCAACTGGTCACATGAAATATGCCATAATGGGCCTGGATCAATAAATCGGGATGTCTACTTTATAAATATTAGATATGTGCCTTTCTTTTAAGCTGAATTTTGCTAAATTCGGAGATTCGGATGCATCCAAATTTCTGAATCAGCACATCCTGAAAAACTCAGAAAATGAATAAATTAGTTTTCGAATTTTCGGATCCATTATTCATATTCAGAATTTTTCATTGTTCCTAATGTAAACCGCACATCACCAACACTAACTCTAAGTCTAAATAATTAAATAAAGCTATTAACCCCTAAACTGCTGTTCCCTGACATCGCCAACACTAACTAAACCTATTTACCCCTAAACCTCACCCCCCACGTAGCCAACACTAACTAAATCACTAAATAAAGCTATTAACCCCTAAACCACCATTCCCCGACATCGCCAACACTACCTAAACCTATAAACCCCTAAACCGCACCCCCCTACGTCGCCAACACTAACTAAATCTGTTAATCCCTAAACTGCAGCTCCCCTACATCGCTGACACTAGCTAAACCTATTAACCCCTAAACCACTGTTTCCAATCATTGCCAACACTAGCTAAACCTATTTACCCCGAAACCGCTGTTCCCAAACATCCCCAAAATGAACTAAACCTATTAACCCCTAAACTGCCGGCCCCCACATCGCAACAACCCAAATTAAACTATATTAGCCCTTAAACCTAACCCCCCCCCCCCCTAACTTTAACATAATTAAAATAGAGCTAAATTAAATTTTCAATTATTAACTAAAAAATATTTAAAACTAAATATAAACCTGTTAGGTATTATTTTCAGAAGGGGAGTGTGTCAGTCACCACTTGGCCTGGATCATATACTGTCACCTGGATATGAATGGGTTACTTAATGACTGGATATCCCAGAGAACATGAATCAGACCACGCAGCAATCAGTCTAAAATCTGTTCTGTTTATTAGAAGATGAACAACACTTTTTATAGGGGATAGGGTTAAGCAGTGACATGTTCATAACTACAACATTTTACACAGTGTTTCTCAGGAAATAAATAAGCTCATTATTATAATTGGGATAAAATGAGTTTAAAGAAGAAGTATTTCTGTAACCATAACAAAGGTACATCTGGGCCCATAGCCCAGCCCAAAGCAAGGCCGTGTGGGCATCTTATAGAGATAACAGGCTTCCAGGCACATCACCAGGAACATTCACAAGGTCATTCTAGCTACACAAATATTGATAACATCTACATATTTTTTGAAACCTAATAAGTTAGAATAAACCTTTCTTGGACAAAATGGATGCCTAAGACAAGATGCCATCGGTAATGCTAACACATCCTAACATACCACCCTTTTATTCTACCAGAATAACATAAAAGAAAAATTACTGAATATAAAGAACTCTATAGAGAGATGGCTGATTAGAAGTATTATGGAAAAGAGAATGATGAGTATTGGTGTGAGTACTGGTAAGCTTATTAATCACACATAGTAAGCTTATATATAAAAAATAAAGCAAGAAAGAAAAAAAGAATAAATGCAATACCCATTAAAATTTTCATACCAAGGGCTCCTAGCCAGGAACCCAGACCAAAGGACCAATCTATACCATTAAAGAGACCTTTAGACTGTTCATCTATCTGTGATTGAATGTCATGCAAATTATCAAGATCATGGTGTATTCTACCAGTGCTATTCCAAATAAAAACACAACAAGAAGAACCTATGCACTTACACACTCCTCCTTCTGAGGCTAGCAAATAATCTAGAGCCATTCTATTCTGGAGAGCGGTTTGAGCTATTTGTTCTTATTGAATAGTCAAGTATTCTATAGCATCTGAGGTAGAACTGAAGGCTGCATCTACAAGTGTGGCAAACAAATTAAACTTATACTATAAACGCACTGCAGCTGCAGTAGGAAACCAAGATGCAGTAGCTATTTCTGCATCACTATTCTTCACTGTGAAACTAGAAGCTCTACTTGTGCGCAGTTTATCACGAGGGAGTGTCTCATGAATACTTAATTCTGGGGATATGTAACCCAAGTAACAGGGTGATAGATGACTACATGGTATAATGTTAACTGCCCATCTTTCACAAAGCCAATAATAACCATAAGGTAACTTAATAACTGGAGGACAAGAAGGAAATCTTCTCCTCTTGGCTTCTGGAGAAGAACCTGTTTGCTTACCTATATTTCTATTGTTACGCCAAAACCAGTTATGAATTGTGTTATGTGGTGCAGTGTAATTTACAGTAAAGTTTTGAATATACTCAAAAGAAAGATAAGACCCATCCCATACATTTAACAGTGTAGCATTAACTGGTGTAGCTGCATTGTAGATTAAAGCAACTGTAGTGGGCCCTTGATTTAATGTACGGGGGTGGAAAATAGTACCATTAAGATTATGGGAGTCAATAACACCATGGTTTGCACAATTAACTAAGTGAACCCTACCCTTTTCAGAACCTTTATCAGTGTTAATCATTTGTGTAAAATTCCACATAGTATCATCATTTATCATTTGTGTCAAGTTGTCTGCGGTGATAGGAAAGCCAACAAAAGGATAACCCCAATTTCCCCCATGAGGCACATAGGCACAAACACAACAAGAGTCAGTCTGATTGGTCACCTTGTATAAGTTAGTTGCAGCTTTAACAAATGAATTGTTAGTTTCCCATGACAACACATGCAACTCTCTTGCGTGACAGGTGAGAGGGATGGATAAGGGATTAGTGACATTGTCAATTACACTTTTTTATTATTGTGCTGTGGCACACCAGGACTAAGGAATGGCTTGGGCCTGTGCAGGGGCACACCAGGAATGAGGGTCAGGAAAAGGATGATAGTGGTTGACACCAGGAACGCTACCGGCAAGAGGTACCACACTACTTGGAACATGATGGAATCATGGAACCGCCAGGGTTGATGTCGTCTGGTGCTTTCTTTATCCGATTCGCATGGATCCATACTGGGGCTTCCTCCGTGAGGACAGCAGTTCTCATCACAGCAATCACTGTAGTTGGAAGGCCAAAAGGAGGATCCAACGACTTATTATTGTGGAGCTGTTTTACCAGGACAGTATCTCCAGGCTTGAACGGGTGTGTCGGGGGTACCTGTGAGTTGAGGGAGAGTAGAAGAAACATCACCATAGATGCCATTCAATGTTTCAATCAATTTACTCACATATTCTTCCCTTATAACATTTATATCTCCCTTTACCACAGGAGAACCTTTTTGTTTACACCATGGGGTTGTAAAAGTCCTGCCTATCAAAATTTCAAAAGGTTAATAACCCATAGTGGTGCTAGGGGTCATTCTGATTTCTGCCAATACTGCAGGTAAATGTTCAAGCCAATTAGTAAATGTACCACCAGTTCCCTTCCTGATTTTTTCTTTAATGGTTCTATTCATTCACTCTACCTGCCCTGAAGACTGTGGATGATAAGGAATATGAAATTTCCAATCAATGGATAACATAGTACAAACCATTTGTGTAATCTGTGAGTTGAAAGGAGTACCTTTATCACTGTTTATCTGTAATGGACAACCAAGACGAGGAATAATTTCTTTGCACAATATCTTAGCTACAGTACGTGCATTTTCTCTAGTGGTTGGAAATGCCTCAAACCACTTATTGAATTGATCAACAATGAGTAAAAGATACTTGTACCCACCTCAGGCAGTTGGCATGTGTGTAAAATCAATTTGCAATACCTGCATAGGGCCATCAGTGGGTGGTAAATGCTCAAGTTTACCATGTTCATGGCCTCCAGGATTATTTCTAGCACAGGTTAGACATCTATGCAGTTGTCTATCAATCATGTGCGACAGGTCTTTAATGACATATTTGGATGTCATTAAATTCTTGGTCTGTTGTTTACTTATGTGCCCAAAACCATGAAAATGACTAATAAACAAAGGTGCAGCTATTTGTGGTATTCCCACTCTCCCCTCCTCATCTGATAATAGGCCATCCTGGCCCTTGGTCAGACCCGCAGACGTCCAAGTCTGTAAATCAGTTTCAGTTGCGCCAAATTGAAGTTACACCACATCCACATCAGAAGCTAGTGCAGGAATCATTACCATATGTAACTGGTCATGTGTATTAGTGTTGAGATAGTCAGGGTGTGGTGGTCCATTAAGTGCAGCTTCTTTAGCTATTATGTCTGCAAAATCATTACCATACATAATGTCAGTGGAATCATTACTGTGACCTTTACATTTAACAATTGTTAGTTTATGTGGCAATTTAATTGCATTCAAGAGTACCTGTACCAGTGTAGAATGTGAGATACTCTTATCATCAGCAGCAACAAAACCTCTATTCTGCCAGATTACTCCAAAATCATCAACTCCAAAGGCATACCTTGAATCAGTATAAATGGTCACATCTTTCATTGCAAACCCTCTACATACCTGAGCTAGGGCTACCAGTTTAGCTGCCTGAGCTGACACAAAAGGCAGGGAACCAGCCGTAATCACTGTGTTAGGCAACTGTACCACGACACAGCCTGTAAAATAAACACCATCAGCAGGTTTAGAACATGACCCATCAACAAAAACAACTTCCCCCTCCTCTAGTGGAGTTGTTTGTAAGTCAAGACACGGTGACGTCTCTGTGTGTACATTGTCTATGCAATTGTGGTCATCAGTCTGTTCTAAAGGACCATTAGAAATCAATGCATGTAAAAAGGGTGCTGGGCCTCCTGTAGGTGTAATGTATTTGATAGTGAGGCTAGCAGTAGATGTGAGAATTGTTTCATAGCCTGACCTTCTCTGTGCGGTCATGTGTTGTGTAGTGAGATTGTTTAACACTTGCAAGACTTGATGTGATGTATGCAATGTCAAAGGATGTGATAGTACCAATGTTTGTGCCGACTCCACCATTATAGCACATGCTGCAGTAGCTCTTAAGCATGCCGGCATACCCTGTACCACCGTTGAATAAAAAGCTACCACTCTGTACCCATTACCGTGTTCCTGAGCAAGGATCCCTGCTGCTGTACCTCCCCCTTCTTTGCAATACAAGTGAAATGGTAGGTTATAGTTTGGTAAACCTAAGGTGGGAGCGGAACAGAGATCCTGTTTGAGGGTGTGGTAGGCTTCATTTAAGAGCCTTTGTCCAGTGGATTTTTTCCGGTTCATTCTGACCTGTAACTGAGCGTAAAATATGGTCATAATATGAACAGTCTGGTATCCATTGCCTACAGTAAGTAATCATACCCAAAAAGGATAACATTGCTGCCTTTGTTTGTGGTCAAGGAAGAACCATGAGAGCCTTAACTATTTCAGGGGCTAAAAGTCTCTTGCCTGCTAAGAGAACAAAACCCAGGTATGTTACTTGTGGAAGACAAAATTGCATTTTTCTCAGTCACTTTGTGTCCTGCATCTGCTAAGTGCTGGAGCAGATGAAGAGAATCAGTTTTACAAGTCTGTTCATATATAATGCACAACAACAAATCATCCACATACTGTATCAATGTGGAACCTCCAGGAGGTGTCCAGGATTCTAGGGTCTTACGGACTACAGCTGAGTACACGGCGGGGGAGTTGATAAAGCCCATCGGCAATCAATTCCACGTATACTGATCACCTGAGTACAAGAAACCAAACAACGGTTGACTGTCGGGATGCACAGGGATGCTTAAGAATGCACTGCAGAGATCAATGACTGTAAAGTTAGTTGCAGTACTTGGGATGGCTTTTAAAATGGCATTAACATCTGGCACTATCGGGGCAAGTGGTTGCACTAAGGCATTTACTGCTCGCAAGTCTTGTGTAAATCTATATTCTTTACCTCCAGGTTTAGGAACAGGATTAATAGGTGTATTGTATGGTGACAGTGTACATTTAATAATACCCTTAAGTAATAGTTCCTCAATTACAGGAGCTATTCCTCATTCCATTTCTTATGACAAAGGGTACTGTTTAATATACACAGGTTTAGCTTCTGGTTTCAGAGTAGCTTGATATGGTGTGCAGTATGCCTCTATTCTCCAAGCACACTGATCTCCTCCTCTGTGTGATCACACAGGAAAGGGGAGGAGCTGAGGCAGCAGTGCAGAGGGAAACAGGCACAGGAGAAGTGCACCTCCATAGACTGCTGGTTGGATCTTTGGCGTGCTGATCCATATCCTCTTCACTATCTTGGGTATCCCTGGACTCTCCCTGGCGAGACAAGGACCTCCATCAGTGAAACCTATCTATTGTGGTCTACCGGACGACGTGTGGTTCCGGACTGCGATTACTGCACTTTGATTTGCGCAACAACTTGTGAGTAGGATTCCTCTGTTTATATTGCTGTTTTGCTCTTATCACATTTGATCTGCACCATGTGGCGCCCTCTATACTTTATCTTCTAAATGAATTCTGGATCATTAGACCCAGTGGCCCATAAATTGTGTGTTGATTCACTGAGTGCATCTGGAATGTCTTTAGTGATGTGTGAAGCATGTGTGAATGCATTGGGCTCTAGTTGTACAGGTATAATCTTGGGAGTGTTCACAATGCCCCTACCATATTTCCACACCCATAAATGTTCAGGTGATTGCAAGTATGCTGTATCTGGTGTGAGTACAACTGCCTAAACTATCGCTGTCCACATTTCCCTATCAACATTGTCAGTAATCCAGGGTCTGTGAATGTCTTGTGTCACAATTTTGTCAGGGTGTGAGGCATACTCAAACACATTCTCAAGAGTCTGTAAACTGTCAGTGTCAAGGTACAGTTGTTTAGTAAGGACAGATTCATGATCAGCTACATACAGTGACTGAAAAGTGTCCCATGGAGTGTCAACATGCAGTCCACCCTTAGAATCTATGTTAACAGACATTTGCATTTTAGCCATTAAATCCCTTCCCAAAAGATTAACAGGACTATTGGGTATTATGAGAAAAGCATAAGTAAACATGGTTGAAGGGCTATCATTTGGGTACACTTCTAAAGGGGGTGTTCAGGGATACATAATTGGGACTCCTCCAATGCCAACAGATTTTTCACATGTGTTAGTTACTGGCCCATTGTATTCTCTAGCAGAAATGCTAGATTTTGTTGCTCCGGTATCTACCAAAAAATCATGTGGGACACCTTGCACAACTAAGGACATTAAGGGTAAAGCCTGCCAATGATAAGACAATTGAGACGTATAACATGTGAGAAGTCCCTTCTGCTGGCAATCCTAGCGGGTATTATTCTGATTCTGAGAAGGATACTGAGTCCAGTGAATCTGGTATTGGGGAGCGTTGCTGGGATTCTGGGGGGAGTTATTATTTCCATTATACTGATCATTTCTGTCCCTTTTAGGATGCGGGCAGTTTCACTGCCAATGATCAGAAGCCCCACAATTCCAGCAAGATCTCTCTGAAGAAGTGTTTACACCTCCTCTCCTGTTACCATTCCACTGAGATCTTCCTCTCCCTCTCCCTTTAAAACTTCTATTCTGTCCTCTTCCTCTCCTGTTAGCTGAATCATTAAACATACTTTCTTGACCTTTCTCATTACACATACGGAAAACATCTGCCTCATCTTTCTCTCGTACAGCGTTTTCTTTCATGTAATTGGCAAGAGTCCATGAGCTAGTGACGTATGGGATATACAATCCTACCAGGAGGGGCAAAGTTTCCCAAACCTCAAAAGTTCTATAAATACACCCCTCACCACACCCACAATTCAGTTTTACAAAGTTTGCCTTCTATGGAGGTGGTGAAGTAAGTTTGTGCTAAGATTTCTACGTTGATATGCACTTCTCAGTATTTTTTGAAACCTGATTCCTCTCAGAGTACAGTGAATGTCAGAGGGATGTGAAGGGAGTATCACCTATTGCAGGGGTTCTCAACCCAAGTGACCTCAAGGCCTGGTAAATTTAAGCCGGACCTGTCCAGGGCCGGGTAATCATCGGAAGTGGGTTGTAAAGTGCTGAATTTATATATATATATATATATATATATATATATATATATATATATATATATATATATATATATGTGTGTGTGTGTGTGTATAAAATGAACCCACTGACACCAGTGAGTTCATTTTATATATACACACACATATACATATATATATATGTATATATATATATGGGTGTGTGTGTGTCAGTGGGTTAATTTTATATTATACACACACACCAATATATATATATATATATATATATATATATATATATATATATATATATATATATATATAGATAGATAGATAGATAGATAGATAGATAGATAGATAGATAGATAGATAGATAGATAGATAAAAAATACACTGGTGTACAGTGGGTTAATTATATAATAATGAATTGGTGTCAGTGGGATATATATATATATATATATATATATATATATATAGACACACACACATTGGTGTACAGTGGGTTAATTATATAATAACTCATTGGTGGTATATATGCAGTTCCAGAAAGGATAAGCACAGGCCCTCCATAAGAGAAACCGCCAGGGTGCACTTTTAATGTGAATAAGTACCAAGCTGGGAGGTAAAAGGCACTCACTGGACTTAAATATAAAAAAATATATAATCTTTATTTAGCACATATTAGAAATGCATATATGCCTTTTAATATGTGCTAAATAAAGATTATATATTTTTTTTTATATTTAAGTCCAGTGAGTGCCTTTGTCCTCCCAGCTTGAGATATATATATATATAAACGCTGTAAAATAAAACTCTTAACTAATGTGCTAAAAAGTACACTAACACCCATAAACTACCTATTAACCCCTAAACCGAGCCCCCCCATAGCAAACACTTAAATCAATTTTTTAACCCCTAATCTGCCGACCGGACATCTCCGCAACTTTAATAAATATATTAACCCCTAAACTGCCGTAATCCCGGCTTGCAAACACTAATTACATTTTATTAACCCCTAATCTGCCGTCCCTAACCTCGTCGACACCTACCTACATTTATTAACCCCTAATCTGCCACCCCCAATGTCGCCGACACTATATTAAATGTATTAACCCCTAAACCTAAGTCTAACCCTAAACCTAACCCCCCATAACTTAAATATTATTTAAATAAAACAAAATAAAATTACTACAATTAAATAAATTATTCCTATTTAAAACTAAATACCTGTAAAATAAACCCTAAGCTAGCTACAATATAACTAATAGTTACATTGTAGCCATCTTAGGGTTAATTTTTATTTTACAGGCGAGTTTGTATTTATTTTAACAAGGTAGAATAGTTATTAAATAGTTATTAACTATTTAATAACTACCTAGATAAAATAAATACAAATTTACCTGTAAAATAAACCCTAACCTAAGTTACAATTACACCTAACACTACACTATAATTAAATTAATTACCTAAACTAACTACAATTATTTACAATTAAATTAAATAAACTAAAGTACGAAAAAACCCACTAAATTACAGAAAATAATAAAATAATTACAGAAATTTAAACTAATTACACCTAATCTAATCCCCTTTATAAAATAAAAAAGCCCCCCAAAATAAAAAACCCTACCCTATACTAAATTACAAATAGCCCTTAAAAGGGCCTTTTGCGGGGCATTGCCCCAAAGTAATCAGCTCTTTTACCTGTAAAAAAATACAATACTCCCCCAACATTAAAACCCACCACCCAAACACCCAACCCTACTCTAAAACCCACCCAATCCCCCCTTAATAAAACCTAACACTAACCCCTTGAAGATCACCCTACCTTGAGATGTCTTCACCCAACTGGGCACAAGTGATCCTCCAGACGGCCATAAGTCTTCATCCAATCCGGGCAGAAGAGGACATCCAGACGGGCAGAAGTCTTCATCCAGACGGCATCTTCTATCTTCATCCATCCGGAGCGGGTCCATCTTCAAGCCAGCCGGAAAAAATCCTATTAGCTGATCCAATCAGCCAATAGGATTGAGCTTGCATTCTATTGGCTGTTCCAATCCGCCAATAGAATGCAAGCTCAATCCTATTGGCTGATTGGATCAGCCAATAGGATTGAACTTCAATCCTATTTAATGATTGGATCAGCCAATAAGATTTTTTCTACCTTAATTCTGATTGGCTGATAGAATTCTATCAGCCAATCAGAATTCAAGGGATGCCATCTTGGATGACGTCACTTAAAGGTACCTTCATTCTTCAGTTGGACGTCGTTTGAAGAGGATGCTCCGCGTCGGCTGGCTTGAAGATGGACTTGCTCCGGATGGATGAAGATAGAAGATGCCTCCTGGATGAAGACTTCTGCCCGTCTGGAGGTCCTCTTCTGCCTGGATCGGATGAAGACTTCTGGCCGTCTGGAGGATCACTTGTGCCCAGTTGGGTGAAGACGTCTCAAGGTAGAGTGATCTTCAAGGGGTTAGTGTTAGGTTTTATTAAGGGGGGATTGGGTGGGTTTTAGAGTAGGGTTGGGTGTGTGGGTGGTGGGTTTTAATGTTGGGGGGTTATTGTATTTTTTTTTACAGGTAAAAGAACTGATTACTTTGGGGCAATGCCCAGCAAAAGGCCCTAGGGCTATTTGTAATTTAGTATAGGGTAGGGTTTTTTTTTATTTTGGGGGGCTTTTTTATTTTATTAGGGGGATTATATTAGGTGTAATTAGTTTAAATTTCTGTAATTATTTTATTATTTTCTGTAATTTAGTGGGGTTTTTTCGTACTTTAGTTTATTTAATTTAATTGTAATTAATTGTAGTTAGTTTAGGTAATTAATTTAATTATAGTGTAGTGTTAGGTGTAATTGTAACTTAGGTTAGGGTTTATTTTACAGGTAAATTTGTATTTATTTTAGCTAGGTAGTTATTAAATAGTTAATAACTATTTAATAACTATTCTACCTAGTTAAAATAAATACAAACTTGCCTGTAAAATAAAAATAAACCCTAAGCTAGCTATAATGTAACTATTAGTTATATAGTAGCTAGCTTAGGGTTTATTTTATAGGTAAGTATTTAGTTTTAAATAGGAATATTTTATTTAATTGTAGTAATTTTATTTAGATTATTTTAAATTATATTTAAATTAGGGGGGGTTAGGGTTAGACTTAGGTTTAGGGGTTAATAACTTTATTATAGTGTCGGCGACGCTGGGGGCGGCAGATTAGGGGTTAATAATTGTAGGTAGGTTGCGACGACATTGGGGGCGGCAGATTAGGGGTTAATAAATATAATCTAGGTGTCGGCAATGTTAGGGGCAGCAGATTAGGGGTTCATAAGTATAATGTAGGTGGCGGCGGTGTCCGGAGCGGCAGATTAGGGGTTAATAATATAATGCAGGTGTCGGTGATGTCGGTGGTCAGCAAATTAGGGGTTAATAAGTGTAAGATTAGGGGTGTTTAGACTCGGAGTTCATGTTAGGGTGTTAGGTGTAGACATAAATGTTCTTTCCCCATAGGAATCAATGGGGCTGCTTTATGAGATGAACGCTGCTTTTTTGCAGGTGTTAGTTGTTTTTTTTTGCCGGCTCAGCCCTATTGTTTCCTATGGGGAAATCATGCACAAGCACGTTTAGCCATCTTACCGCTACCGTAAGCAGCGCTGGTATTGAGGTGAGATGTGGAGTTAAATTTTGCTCAACGCTCACTTTTCTGAGGCTAAACCCGGCTTGCAGAAATACCAGCGCTGTCTTAAGTGAGCGGTCAGAAAAAAAGGAGCGTTAGCACCGCAAGTCTTACCGACAGAAACTCGTAATCTAGTCGTAAGATAGCTACAATATAACTAATAGTTACATTGTATCTAGCTTAGGTTTTTTTTTATTTTACAGGCAAGTTTGTATTTATTTTAACTAGATAGAATAGTTATTAGATAGTTATTAACTATTTAATAACTTCCTAGTTAAAATAAATACAAAAGTACCTGTAAAATAAAAACCTAACCTAAGTTACACTAACACCTAACACTACACTATAATTAAATTAATTCCCTAAATTAAATACAATTAAATAAAATTATGTAAAGTACAAAAAAACAAACTCTAAATTACAGAAAATAATAAACAAATTACAAGACTTTTAAACTAATTACACCTAATCTAATCCCCCTAACAAAATAAAAAAGCCCCCCCAAAATAAAAAAAGCCCTACCATACACTAAATTACAAATAGCCCTTAAAAGGGCCTTTTGCGGGGCATTGCCCAAAGTAATCAGCTCTTTTACCTGTAAAAAAAATTACAAATCCCCCCCAACATTAAAATCCACCACCCACACAACCAACCCTACTCTAAAACCCACCCAATACCCCCTCAAAAAAACCTAACACTAACCCCTTGAAGATCACCTTACCAGGAGAAGTCTTCACCCAACTGGGCTGAAGTCCTCAACGAATCTGGCAGAAGTGGTCCTCCAGACGGGCAGAAGTGGTCCTCCAGACGGGCAGAAGTCTTCATCCAGACGGCATCTTCTATCTTCATCCATCCGGCGCGGAGCGACCCCATCTTAAAGACATCCGACGCGGAGCATCCTCTTCAGCTGACGTCTTCTACTTGAATGAAGGTACCTTTAAGTGACGTCATCCAAGATGGCGTCCCTTAGATTCAGATTGGCTGATAGAATTCTATGAGCCAATCGGAATTAAGGTTGAAAAAATGCTATTGGCTGATGCAATCAGCCAATAGGATTTAAGTTCAATCCTATTGGCTGATCCAATCAGCCAATAGGATTGAGCTTGCATTCTATTGGCTGTTCCACTCAGCCGGATAGGTGAAGATCGAAGATGCTGTCTGGATGAAGACTTCTGCCCGTCTGGAGGACCACTTCTGCCCGTCTGGATGACCACATCTGCCAGATTCGTTGAGGACTTTGCCCCGGTTGGGTGAAGACTTCTCCCGGTAAGGTGATCTTCAAGGTGTTAGTGTTAGTTTTTTTAAGGGGGTATTGGGTGGGTTTTAAAGTAGGGTTGGTTGTGTGGGTGGTGGGTTTTAATGTTGGGGGGGGGTTGTAATTTTTTTTACAGGTAAAAGAGCTGATTACTTTGGGACAATGCCCCGCAAAAGGCCCTTTTAAGGGCTATTTGTAATTTAGTGTAGGGTAGGGCTTTTTTATTTTGGGGGGGCTTTTTTATTTTGTTAGGGGGATTAGATTAGGTGTAATTAGTTTAAAAATCTTGTAATTTGTTAATTATTTTCTGTAATTTATTGGGGGTTTTTTGTACTTTAGATAATTTTATTTAATTGTATTTAATTGTATTTAATGTAGGGAATTAATTTAATTATAGTGTAGTGTTAGGTGTTAGTGTAACATAGGTTAGGTTTTATTTTACAGGTATATTTGTATTTATTTTAGCTAGGTAGTTAGTAAATAGTTAATAACTATTTAGTAACTATTCTACCTAGTTAAAATAAAAACAAACTTGCCTGTAAAATAAAAATAAATCCTAAGATAGCTACAATGTAACTATTAGTTATATTGTAGCTATCTTAGGGTTTATTTTACAGTTAAGTATTTAGTTTTAAATAGGAATAATTTATTTAATGATAGGAATATTTATTTAGATTTATTTAAATTATATTTAAGTTAGGGGGTGTTAGGGTTAGGGTTAGACTTAAGTTTAGGGTTAATACATTTAATATAGTGGTGGTGGTGTAGGGGGTGGCAGATTAGGGGTTAATAAATATAATGTAGGTGGCGGCGGTGTAGGGGGGCAGATTAGGGGTTAATAACTTTATGTAGGTAGCAGCGGTGTTTCGGGGCTGCAGATTAGTGGTTAATAAGTATAATGTAGGTGGCGGCGTTGTAGGGGGGGCAGATTAGAGGTTAATAAGTATAATGTAGGTGGTGGCGGTGTAGGGGGGGGCAGGTTAGGGGTTAATAAGTATAATGTAGGTGGTGGTGGTGTAGGGGGCAGCAGATTAGGGATGTTTAGACTCGGGGTACATGTTAGGGTGTTAGGTGTAAACATTACCATAGGAATCAATGGGATATCAGGCAGCAGCGAACATGAGCTTTTGCTGTTTTCAGACTCCCATTGATTCCTATGGTATCCGCCGCCTCCAGGGCAGATTGCAAACCAGTTACGCTGGGCCGGAATAGTGGCGAGCGTACCTGTTAGGGATTTGTTAACTAGCAAAAGTAGTCAGAATTTGCATTCGGAAACATCTGTAATGATGTAAGCATCGATCTGTGTCGGACTTTGCCCAGCGGATCGTATGTTACGTCACAAAATTCTACTTTTGCCGGTCTCTAGGGTTTGATAACTAAGGGGAATCAGGATCGCCACAAATATGCTGCGGAATTCCAGTGTATTTGCAGTTGACGGCTTGATAAGTAGATGCCATTGTCTAAAGGCAGCTGGCTTTGACTGAATTTTGGGGACATGAGACAGAAGGAATTGTCCTTGAGGAGTGCTGAACCAAAAGCCTATCCTGTAGCCATGGAAAATTATGTTTGGAACCAAGTGATCCTTGACTGACCTGAACAAGGCCTTCTGAAGAAGACTTAGTCTGCCCCCACCAAAACAGATTCTTCCTGACTTCCTGGACTGCGTGTTCTTTGCCCATGAAGAACCAGGCCGGCTTGAAGGTCTCAGACTTCTGAATAAAGGAGGGCTCTTGATATACGCGCCTGATAATTTACCTTAGTCTTTACACACTTCAGCCCCTATGCAGACTGAGTTGCCTCAAGTGACCCCCTGGCAGCTGGTGTATGGGTACTTACCCCCCTCCTTAGATATAAATAGCTTGTAGTAGCTGTGAAGTTGTTTGCAAACACTCCTGAGCTGTTTTTGTGGGCTTGAGAAGCTCTGTACTGAAAATGAAAGCCTGAGAAGTTAAGGGGGTGGGGTTATCAACTGGAGAGGGTTTCTTAAAGGGCCAGGCATCTACTTATTTTATAAATAATTTTTTTATTGAGGTTGTTAGTACATGTGATATCATAAAACCATGTAACATAGTAATGCAAAGCAAATTGACATTGGACATGTACAAGAGTTGTGGCAACAAAATTCTTGAGAAGAGAAAGCAAATGCAAATAGTACATAATAGGAACAACTGTGATTACGATAATGATGTTGGAACCTCTTTTAATAAACACTCCTGGGCCTTTGTACGATAAGATTAGTTTAGGCATGTTGGATAAATAAACATAGCAAGAAATAGTAAGTAGGTGAGATGATGATAAAGGGAGCTAATGCTATACAATGGTAAGTTTGGAGATGTACTGCTGGGCCTCGTTTGTCATGCGTACTTCAGAATAGTTAGTGAAGAGGAGAAAATGAAGGTGTAGGTGTATGAGGACAGCAAACCTAGTAACATATGGAATGGGAGAAGGGCAAGAGAGAGGGGTGGGGGAAAAAACAAAAACGGGGGTGGGCGTATATTTCCCTCCTTGGGGGGTGGAGAAAGGCAGGGCAAGAAAGGGAAAAGTCTATTGTGGCGTGGAACAGGTAATATCCGAGTCAGTCATTCTGGGTGGATTTTATCCCAAGGTGCCCAAGTCTCATAGTAAAAGTCTACTCTATCAAGAAGCTTGTGTGGATGGAGTTCCATTCATCTGATATACTGCACTATGGAGATAATGCTAGAGAAAGGAGGGAAGTTCTTGTGTTTTGATACTGTAGCTATTGCTAATTTAGTAATCATAAGTAGGTAGATAACAAGAGCCTTTTGGGGGAAAGTTAGTTTGGACATGTTCATATGGAGGAGATAAATTGTTGGGAGAAGTGGTATTTTGATCTGCAACTGATTGAGAACTGCGGATATTTATAACCATAATGGTTGTTTTTTTGGGGCAGAACCACCACACATTGTCAGTGGTGCCTATGGATCCACAGTCTCTCCAGCAGAGAGGGGAGTGGGTCCCATGAATTTTGTGCAATGTGCTAGGAACCAAATGCCATCTAACTAAGATCTTATAGTAAAGTTCCCACAAAGTGGAACAGTGTAGGAGTCTTTTAGTAAAGACAATCTGTCTATCCCACGTGGCGGCATCAGCTGTGAAGGCTAAATCTGGTTCCCAAGGACAAAATTGCGCGATTTTGTGAGCCCAATAGGGTTCTAAGACCAAGTTATAATGGTATGATAGAATCCTTTTTACTGAGGTAGACTGTAGCCACCTGTATTTCCATTTTATAAGATCTCTAAGCTTGTGTTTAGGGTAACCCCAGGACCTTATGAGGGAGCTAAGGCAATAAGCTTCAAATTGTGTTTTGAGAGGAATCAGCAGTTTCTGACATAGTTGTGGGTGTGCGATCCATGTAAAATGTTCATAGAATTCCATAACACAAAGGGAAAGGTGTTGCTGCCAAGCTTCTATGTGAGAGTCTGGTAGACAAATGAGAGCACTAGCTAAGGTGAGTGCAGGGGAGGGGTGAGGGGCAATACCTGGATGATGTCGCACCTAGTCCCAGAATCGTAGAGTACTCTGCAAGATAGGGTGTGTGATACCAAGGCTTTTCCTATGATATGCGGGTTTCCAAGGGAGGTCAGCAAGCCGCAGTCCCGAGGGAAGAAACGAATTCTCAATTCCATGCCAGCATGGAATTTGTTGTTGTGTGCTGCAGCTAAATAAGTGGGAAAGCCGTGCAGCATTATTGTAGAGAAGAATACTAGGTAGAGCCAAACCTTCCATTCGGATTGGTCTTTGTAGGGTCTGCCTAGAGGTTCTGGGGCTTTTACCTCCTCAAATATAAGAGGATATCATACTCTGAAATGTATTAAATGTTGGTCTGGGAATATGAAGAGGTATGGATCTAAAGAGGTAAATTAATTTGGACAAAAAGGACATTTTGATAACTGCCATTCTTCCCGTCCAGGACATCTCCCTGAACTCCCAAGAAGTTAGTAGTGTCTTGTATTCTGGTACCTATCTGTAAAGTTTTTAGAAATCGTTAGAGATGAATCCGCACTTAAGTGGATTCCTAGTATTTTAATAGACTGGGATTTCCAGATAAATTGATATAGGTTCTGTAATTAAACCAGTTCCCTAGGAGGTATGTTAATATGGAGTGCTTCTGTTTTATTGAGTTTATAGTAGGATACAAATCCAAATCAGTCCAAAAGACGAAAGACCGCTGGGACCATAGTAGATGGGGAGGTTAGGAGAAGGGTAATATCATCTGCGTACAAATTGATTTTATGATGTGCGTCCCCTAACTGAAAGCCTGAAATGTTGAAATGATCTGACCTAATTGCCTGTGCTACCGGCTCTATTGAAAGGGCAAATAGAAGCGGGGAGAGTGGGCAACCCTGCCTAGTGCCATTGGATATCTCAAAAGAGGTGGATTGAAAGCCCACACCCCGCACCTTTGCAGTTGGGGAGGTATATAATGCCCAAACCACTGAGATGAACTGGGGAGGTTAAAAGCTCTCATAGTTTCCCAAAGGTAGTCCCATCTCACCCTGTCAAAAGCTTTTTCCACGTTGAGAGACAGGGCAAGGAATGGGACACCTCCATCGGCAGCCATCGATAGAACATCTAGGATACATCTGGTGGCATCAGGTCCCTCCCTGTGAGGCATAAAGCTTACTTGATTTGGGTGAACTAGGGAAGATATGACTTTGGAGAGTCTGGTGGCCATAATTTTAGAGTATAGCTTAGTGTCAAGATTGATAAGAGAAATGGGGCAATAACTTCCGCATTCCTCTGGGTCTTTCCCTGGTTTTAGGATCATAACTGTTACGGTTGCCTCCAGGCTGGCTGGAAGTTGGACCGTAGAAAAGGATGCTCCTAGCGCTCATCAAAGGAGCAGCAGCACAGTCAACACTGTAACTACTGCGTAGCCACCATACGTAATGCAGACTCTTTGAACCACCGCTGCTGGGCTGGTATCTCGCCGTCTGCTCTGCGCCCTGGACCTACGACCAGGCTCCAGTAGGTGAACCTCTTCCTTCTGTAGCAATCCCTGTAGCTAAGGGAGTATGAAAAACATAGCAATCCCTGTAGTGATATAGCTGTCCCCTACAAACATGAGTCAAAGCTGCAAGTTAGAGGGTCAGAATAGGTCTGATGTGCTGGAACACACAGCCTGGTTTTTATTGAGGATACATGCAAAAAAGACACTCTCAGGGGGAGGCATAAAATCCCCAATCACACATTTGATACATTTAGACAGAGAGACAACGCCCTTTTACAGGCCATAGTAGAATTACATTTCTTCAGCAGATAACAAGAAAACAATGCAGTCCACCTTATCACTAGCAGTCTGATTAGACAATGGGAATGTTTTATCACTAAACTTAATTAGAGCTGATCCCAGCAAACTTGTATTTAGAATAGGTTTCTTGAAGCTGAACAAAATTTAACTCTTTAGTTCTGACCGAAGGGTCTGTCACATAGCACTTAATGGCACACAATGAAAACGAATGCTTTTGTAACAGTGCTCCCTTTCTGTGGAACACTCTGCCTGCGTGGCACTCGGTTCAGCAAATCCTATTTACTGAACCAAGTGGGAGAACGCCAGGGACAAGTTATTTTACAGGTCTGGGGACATAGTCTTAAAGGGGCATTGTTCACCAAAGTCACACCGTGTCCCCAGACGGTTCTTAAAGGGCCATACACACCCAATAAAAGTTAATAGGTTTTCAGGGGCACAATCTTCCAGGGGCCATAGTCATGAGGAAGGAGGCTGGCAAATAGGCTTCTCCACGATCCATGGAAGCAGTGCAACTTTTCATTTAAAGGGCCAGTTACAAATAGCAGTTTGTAACATATCTCCCCTTTTGGAGGGAGACTAACCAGGCACCTGACCTTCTGTCGGTCAGTGCCTAAGTTAGTCTCGCAACCCACCCACAAATAACCATTAGCAGCAAAGTAGCCCCCCCCCACAATAAGTAGTACTGGCCTGTAGGTTCCAGGTTGTAGGATGAAAGTGTAGAATCCTCTGCCTTCCTGGCGCAGCTGGGCAAATAACTGATGGTACTTGGGGGGCAGAGGCCAGCGGCACTCTGCCCTGGTGCTAGTGCTTCTGCTGGGGTGAGGGGTTTGCAGGCCAGTCCTGTAACAAGGGGGTCTGTAGGGCAGAGGCCAGCAGCGCTCTGTCCTGATGCCAGCTCTTCTGCTGAGGGAATTGGGGCATAGTCCTGCCCGGTGGCAAAGGGAACGTGGGGGTCAGTGGGGGTTAACATCTCCACTGTTAACCCTGGGCCCAAGTTAGGAGTTAGCTGGGGAGGGGGAGATTGGCTTACCTCCTCCTCCTGATACTCCGGCGGCCGTTGGGAAGGGAGGTCGATGCTCTCCACTTCCTGTGGAACATGCTGCGGCTGGGGAGAGAGACTGGTTGTCTCCTCTCCCTGGAAGGCACACTCCGGCTGGGGAGGGAGGTCAATGCTCTCCCCTCCCTGTAGCTGGGTCTGTCGCTGGGGATCTGGGCCGCCTGCCCAGCATCCCTGTAGAGCCGGTAGAGAGACTGCGGTCCCATCTCCACCTGCCTGCTGGGGGTCCTCCCAGGACCAGTCTATGAGGCCTGCTGTCTCTGGTATCTCTGGTTGGGGTTGGGGAAGGAGACCGGTTGTCTCTTCCCTCTGCACGGTATACTTCCGCTGGGGAGGGAGGTTGCTGCTCTCCTCTCCCTGTGGAACATGCTGCAGCTGGGGAGAGAGACCAGGTGTCCATACCCTCAAACTCCACAGTTGGCGCTCAAAGGCTCATGCCGCTTCGTTCTCCGTATCCAATTCCCGGATGATGCGACTGACTACCTCCTGCGCAGGGTCTGGACCATATCGGACTAGCCGCCTCTTTACCTCTGGAACGAAATCCGCGCCCTCATAGCAACGGATCCGGTTGAGGTGCTCTTCACATGGTTCTGACCAGTATCTTGTCAGCTCCATGCTGCTGTAGGTAGGGACGCTGCGCAGTGGCTAGCGTTGCCATCAATAACTCTCCTACGATATCAGTGCTGTTGTGATGCTGCTCCTTGCGCTAGGACGCGATCCCACCGCTGCCGCCAAATGTTACGGTTGCCTCCAGGCTGGCTGGAAGTTGGACCGTAGAAAAGGATGCTCCTAGCGCTCACCAAAGGAGCAGCAGCACCGTAGACACTATAACTACTGCGTAGCCACCATACGTAATGCAGACTCTTTGAACCACCGCTGCTGGGCTGGTATCTCGCCGTCTGCTCTGCGCCCTGGACCTACGACCAGGCTCCAGTAGGTGAACCTCTTCCTTCTGTAGCAATCCCTGTAGCTAAGGGAGTATGAAAAACATAGCAATCCCTGTAGTGATATAGCTGTCCCCTACAAACATGAGTCAAAGCTGCAAGTTAGAGGGTCAGAATAGGTTTGATGTGCTGGAACACACAGCCTGGTTTTTATTGAGGATACATGCAAAAAAGACACTCTCAGGGGGAGGCATAAAATCCCCAATCACACATTTGATACATTTAGACAGAGAGACAACGCCCTTTTACAGGCCATAGTAGAATTACATTTCTTCAGCAGATAACAAGAAAACAATGCAGTCCACCTTATCACTAGCAGTCTGATTAGACAATGGGAATGTTTTATCACTAAACTTAATTAGAGCTGATCCCAGCAAACTTGTATTTAGAATAGGTTTCTTGAAGCTGAACAAAATTTAACTCTTTAGTTCTGACCGAAGGGTCTGTCACATAGCACTTAATGGCACACAATGAAAACGAATGCTTTTGTAACAGTGCTCCCTTTCTGTGGAACACTCTGCCTGCGTGGCACTCGGTTCAGCAAGTCCTATTTACTGAACCAAGTGGGAGAATGCCAGGGACAAGTTATTTTACAGGTCTGGGGACATAGTCTTAAAGGGGCATTGTTCACCAAAGTCACAATATGTCCCCAGGCGGTTCTTAAAGGGCCATACACACCCAATAAAAGTTAATAGGTTTTCAGGGGCACAATCTTCCAGGGGCCATAGTCATGAGGAAGGAGGCTGGCAAATAGGCTTCTCCACGATCCATGGAAGCAGGGCAACTTTTCATTTAAAGGGCCAGTTACAAATAGCAGTTTGTAACAATAACTATAGCAGCCTCTAAGAATTCTGTTCGGAAGGAGCCCTTACTTTTTATAAATATTTTCATGTGACAACACTGAAGAAATGAAACTTTGCTACAATGTAAAGTAGTGAGTGTACAGCCTGTATAACAGTGTAAATTTGCTGTCCCCTCAAAATAACTCAACACACAGCCATTAATGTCTAAACCGTTGGCAACAAAAGTGAGTACACCCCTAAGTGAAAATGTCCAAATTGGGCCATTTTCCCATTTTCCCTCCCCGGTGTCATGTGACTCTTTAGTGTTACAAGGTCTCAGGTGTAAATGGGGAGCAAGTGTGTTAAATTTGGTGTTATCGCTCTTACACTCTCTCATACTGGTCACTGGAAGTTCAACATGGCACCTCATGGCAAAGAACTCTCTGAGGATCTGAAAAAAAGAATTGCTGCTCTACATAAAGATGGCCGAGGCTATATAAAGATTGCCAAGACCCTGAAACTGAGCTGCAGCACGGTGGGCAAGACCATACAGCAGTTTCACAGGACAGGTTCCACTCAGAACAGGCCTCGCCATAGTCGACCAAAGAAGTTGAGTGCACATGCTCAGCGTCATATCCAGAGGTTGTCTTTGGGAAATATACGTATGAGTGCTGCAGAGGTTGAAGGGGTGGGGGAGTCAGCCTGTCAGTGCTCAGACCATATGCCACACACTGCATCAAATTGGTCTGCATGGCTGTCATCCCAGAAGGAAGCCTCTTCTAAAGATGATACACAAGAAAGCCTGCAAACTGTTTCTGAAGACAAGCAGAATAAGGACATGGATTACTGGAACCATGTCCTGTGGTCCGATGAGACCAAAATAAACTTATTTGGTTCAAATGGTGTCAAGCATAAGGAGTATAAAGACAAGTGTGTCTTGCCTACAGTCAAGCATGGTGGTGGGAGTGTCATGGTCTGGTTCTGCATGAGTGCTGCCAGCACTGGGGAGCTACAGTTCATTGAGGGAACCATGAATGCCAACATGTACTGTGACAAACTGAAGCAGAGCATGATCCCCTCCCTACGGAGACTGGCCATAGGGTAGTATTCCAACATAATGACCTTAAACACACCTACAAGACGACTACTGCCTTGCTAAATAGGCTGCGGGTAAAGGTGATGGACTGGCCAAGCATGTCTCCAGACCTACACCCTATTGAGCATATGTGGGGCATCCTCAAACAGATGGTGGGAGAGTGCAAATTCTCTAAAATCCACCAGCTCTGCGATGTTGTCATGGAGGAGTGAAAGAGGACTACAGTGGCAATGTATGAAGCTCTGGTGAACTCCATGGCCAAGAGGGTTAAGGCAGTGCTGGAAAATAATCGTGGCCACACAAAATATTGACACTTTGGGCCCAATTTGGACATTTCCACTTAGGGGTTTAATCATTTTTAATGCCAATGGTTTAGACATTAATGATTGTGTGGTGAGTTATTTTGAGGGGACAGCAAATTTACAGGTTGTACACTCACTACTTTACATTGTAGCAAAGTGTCATTTCTTCAGTGTTGTCACATGAAAAGATATAATAAAATATTTACAAAAATGTAAGGTTGTGCTCACTTTTGTGGGATACTGTGTGTGTGTGTATATATATATATATATATATATATATATATATATATATATATATACTTTGTTAGAAATGTAAGTGCAAAACACTTTTATATTGCACAAAGCCATTGGATGCACACTCTAGTGATCTATATATAACTGTCCCTAATTGGCCACTGTAGAGAAGGTAACCTAAGTTACTACATGGCAGCTCCCACTGTTTTTTTTTTTTTTTTTTTTAAAGAAGTTTTTTTATTGAGGGAATAACAATTACAATAATAGTAGACGTTTTGCTCAGTCAAACTTATGACAAACAGGAGATACAGAACAAATATCACGTATATAGGAAATACATAAGCAAATATTTAGGGATAGTTCCCTTATCATAACAGTTACATAGTGTTCCCAAGTTGAAATGATTAAGTATTGGGGAGCAAATCTAAAAGCGCCCTCCTTTTCCTCAAAGACACCTGAGGCCACTTTTGGACCCCAATGGAATCAATTTGCTAAACAGAGGGTTTTTGGAAGATGCAGGCCCGGTCTAGGCCTACACTATACAGATTCCTTCATATGTCTACTAGGACCCTGGGTAGGTCCGGAAAACTAGTATTAAGATTGAAGGAAGTAATTAACTTAAACATAGCATCAAATATACACATGCTAAACATTATATCATAGTAATAGAGCTGCAAAAACTGCTTCGCCAGAGAGCCTGAATACTAATAGGTAAATGAGTATAACTAATCACAGTCAGGTCTAATTGTATTGTGTTGTTAGAGGAGCGTGCATGAAATCCCCAAGTGACCACACATATCTAATTTATAATGAAAATTAATCAATGTCTCTATTCATTTTCATTCATCCTATCAAAATCCTATTCTGTGGAAGCGTGGGAAACACTTATGTTAGTTACCTTAGACCTTCTAGCATTTAAGTAGCCTACCAAAAAATCAATCTTATACGTTGGATATATATTTGAGCTAGTATTTATACCAAAATTGTAGAATTAGCCAGTTTGCAGACTTTGAAATACAGAGTAATACATATAATACATCATTTAGTAATAAGATCCAAAGAGCCATTCTTACACACATGCAAATGAAAATCATACCAGGGGCTCCATGAACAGGACAGAGGCTACATAACTCTGTCAAATAGGGGGTGTGGAGGATAAACTATTTATCCCTTACCTCACAGTGGGGGGGGGGGGGCGGCTTCAGATTTGGTAATAGAGTCCCCTTCCTCTAGAGTACAAACAATGACGTAGAACTTCTTAAGGCTTATTGGGTTGCTATAGGCATAGGATTTACAATATATATACTCTAGTATGGAGGAATTTTGCCTTAAAGTCTCCCTTATTTATCTCTGCAAAGTAGATATACCTAACAAATAGTATACTAGCATGTCATAGACCAAGTGTTAAGTAATACAGGTTGCATGAATTTATACAGTCCTGCCACAAAATAGAGCTTCTGAAGGCCCACTGGGATACTATAGCTATAGGAGTTACACTAAATGTTTTACCTTAAAGTCTCTATTATTTAACTCTGAACAGTATGGTGAGAATATATGCAAACTCTAGCAAAAATGTGAAAGAAGCGGTCCATATATGAAAGATAAATAACTTTCTGGAGTAAATATGTAATAAAGGGTAGGTACAATTAGTGATAAAGTACAGAATATCATAGAGCATATAAAAGGTATTAAATAGTTTTAGACAAATAAACGTTTACAGCTATTACCCTTAAATCTCCATTAGCTCTTCACAAATTATATACAACAAGAGGAGTCAGTTACACAATCTGCTCAGTTTCAGATATTGTTCATCATGAATGCAGATTCCTTGGATTCAACCATACTAAAGTCATTTAAAGAGTCCATGCACTGAACTTAATGAAGAACTTATAATATATGCAAAATGGTGCCATAGATCAAAACATATAGCATCCACTACCGCTATAAGATTGTCACCCAATTCCAACTTTTAATTTACAGGAACATAGGCAGTGCGAAATATATATCAGTCTCCAGTCTGTGCCAAATGTGAGGAGGTACGTTAGGTAAAAGATCGTGGGGACACCAGTACAGATCTGATCGCCTCGAGTGAGCATGAAAAAGACTACTGCATGAGGAGTGCTAATGGTTAAAGAGGAGCACTGTAAGTCTCCTCCTGCCGCTTCCACAGGTATGCTAGTTAGGCCCGGGTAACACTCCAGAGAGCCCACTGCACTGTCCCAGGCACACATCCAGATACCACTCCAGGCACATCCCTCTTCTGAGCATACCTGCAGGGTCGCTTTAACTTCGCCACCAGACACGATATCCTCTCGTGTTCTAGAGGAACTTACTGCTGCAGCTGGGCTACATCCCTTAGGGACCAAATCCGTGGGGGTTTGCGGTTTCCGTAGCTGCTCTCGAAGGCGCTTGTCCTCCCGCCTCACCGCATTATCCGGTATCGGCAAACCGGCGGATGCATGAGAGGTGGGTCCTATAGTAGTCATCCTCGAGCTCAATGCTGCGGCTGCTATAGTCTTTCTAGACCTCAGGTCTTCTCTCACTATGATCATGGCCGTGATAATGCCATCTATTCTCTCACAGAATTTCCTTTCAAGATCATCCATGCAGGTCTTCAGCACAGCATAGAACTCCCCCATGGCAAAGGGTTTATTATACTGTGCAGCTAAGTGTCTATTTTTTGTAACCTGCAGCTCTCGGAAGGCCCCAGCGCCAACCAGGCCCAATCTAAATTAGGGGTCTTCACTCTCCTCCGCCCAGAGGATAGCACTATTAATTCGCCAAACAGCTTCCCAGTCAATTGCAGGATACATCTAGCTTGTACAAATCATACTGAGATATAATTAGAGCTCATTAATTCTGGTAAAATAAATTTTGTTTTCGGAGCTCCAGTGCTATGCGACTGGTCTGTTTGGGTGCTAGCTCCGCCCCCCCAGCTCCCACTGTTTTATAGACACTAAAACGTTACACTTATTTTGTCAATATTTCAACAGCTAATGAAACTTTAAAAAATACATGTGTGTGATATTTTCAGACTAATATTTTCTTTGAATGCATCATTCTACTTAGCATTTATTTAGTGTTTAATGTCCTTTTAAGTATAACCACTCCACTGGCTTACCAGGTATGTCAAATCCTTGTCAATGCAGCTGCAGCAGTTTCCAGTAGAGAGCCCATCCATTGCATGTACGGGTACCGCAGAGGATTATAGTAGGAAATACCTGTGTTCCTGAGCTGCAGCACGGTGGGCAAGACCATATAGCAGTTTCAATGGACAGGTTCCACTCAGAACAGTCCTCCCCATAGTCGACCAAAGAAGTTGAGTGCACGTGCTCAGCTTCATATCCAGAGGTTGTCTTTGGGAAATATGCATATGAGTGCTGCCAGCATTGCCGCAGAGGTTGAAGGGGTGGAGGGTCAGCCTGTCAGTGCTCAGACCATATGCCGCACACTGCATCAAATTGGTCTGCATGGCTGTCGTCCCAGAAGGAAGCCTCTTCTAAAGATGATGCACAAGAAAGCCTGCAAAGTTAAGCAGACTAAGGACATGGATTACTGGAACCATGACCTGTGATCTGATGAAACCAAAATAAACTTATTTGGTTCAGATGGTGTTAAGCATGTGTGGCAGCGACCAGGTGAGGAGTACAAAGATAAGTGTGTCTTGCCTACAGTCAAGCATGGTGGTGGGAGTGTCATGATCTGGGCCTGCATGAGTACTGCCAGCACTGGGGAGCTACAGTTCATTGAGGGAACCATAAATGCCAACATGTACTGTGACATACTGAAGCAGAGCATGATCCCCTCCCTTCGGAGAGTATTCCAACATGATAACGACCCCAAACACACCTCCAAGATGACCACTGCCTTGCAAGGGTTAATCCCCTACCCCCCTACAACCTCACCCCTGTTTCTCAGTGGATTTGGGCTCCTCAGAGCAACCACAATCTCTGGAAGCTTGTGTCCTGGGATTCTGTGGGACTGTGGCTGCTATGGAGGTGTCGGTCAGTCTGGAGGGGGAGGAAAATTGTGGGATTGTCCAGTATCTTATCAAGATAAGCTTTGTGTATGAAAAGGAGTGTGTGTTTTCAATAAAATCAGTTCCTGTTTCACCTGAATGTTAGTATGTCTAGTTATTTGGGTGGGCTCCAGCTAAAATCACTTTCCTGGGCTACATAGCAGCCTGTTCCAGGCAGAGGAAGGACCCTCTGGCAGAGCTACCTAGTCTGGGTAGCCGGAGTCTGCCACAGGGTGGGACCCTGAATACCGGTGCTGTCGGGCATCATGAGTGATTGCAGGCTGTGGTCACTTGCCAGCTACATAGCTGCAGTCGGCAGGGAGGAAGCAGGACCCATTTGGCGGAGCAATAGCCGGGTTATCCATCACATTGGCTGGCAGCAGTGGGATTTGCTTCTTTAACATGATTCCTGCTGACAGAGGAGAAGGGCCACAGTAGCCGGTAACTATGGAAGTCGAATTTCTAAGGAGAGTACAGGAGGTGCTGGAACAGAGGGACCTGATCCGCCGGAACCTCTGGTGGGAGGCTCTTCAACAGGAGTGGGACAATGGAAAGGTCCTCCCCACGAATGACACAAGGTTCTAGGTTTGGCGGACCGTGAGAGTGCCTTTCCTGGGAAAACAGCCAAAGAAGGAATGGCTATCTGTTCTACATAGACTGGTCCACAAGAGATGTGGGTGGAGGAAGGCTATCGGGCCCTCCAATGGCTCGCTATGCAAGTGCATCCATGGCTGAAGGATAGCTCCCCCACAGAGGGCTTTGGCTTCGGCAGCCCTGGATTGCTGTTTACAAAAAGGATAGAGGACCCACAGTTTGGGAGCGAGACAGACCAGGGTCTGGAGGATATCTCTGGGCTCCAAGAGGAACTGCTGGATCTCTTGGAGGAATCCTGGCTACTAGACAATCTGGATTTTATAATTGATCAGGAAGAGGCACTGGTCAAGGAATACAAGTGGCTGCTAGATCTCGTTAAGCAGCATGCCAAGGGTATACAGATCTGGGGTGCAGCCCTCTTGGATTCATAGAAAAAGGGAACCAGGGCTGCTGGATCCCAATCAGCAGTCTGGCTCCGAGCTTATGGACTTGGACTAGGGGGCCACCCTAGCAGAAGCACTGGCAACAGGGCAGAGAGCTGCCGGCCTCTGCCCAGCCCCTGCAGCAGCTCTGGTAAACCCGGGTGAGGAGGTAGTCATCCTCCCTCCCCTTACACAGAACTCCTTGCAGGGAGAAACAGATGTCGATAACTCTCCCCAGCGGCAGAACCCCTTCCCGGGAGTGGAGATAGTCGGTCTCTCTCCCCAGCGGCAGAGCCAAGTACAAGGAGAGGAGACACCCGGTCTCTCTCCTAAGCAGCAGAGCCATCTCCAGGGAGAGGAGGTAGTCATCCTCCCTCCCCTTACACAGAACTCCTTCCTGGGAGAGGAGACAGTCGGTCTCTCTCCACAGCAGCAGAGCCAAGGGCAGGGAGAGGAGACAGTCGGTCTCTCTCCCCAGAGGCAGAGCAATCCCCTGGGAGTGGAGGTAGTCGTCCTCCCTCCCCTTACACAGAACCCCTTGCAGGGAGAGACAGATGTCGATAATTCTCCCCAGCAGCAGAACCCCTTCCCGGGGGGGAGACAGTTGGGCTCTCTCCCCAGCGGCAGAGCCAGGAGCAGGAAGAGGAGACAGTCGGTCTCTCTTCCCAGAGGCAGAGCCATCCCCTGAAAGAGGAGACAGTGGGTCTTTCTCCCCAGCGGCTGAGCCAGGAGAGGAGACAGTCGGTCTCTCTTCCCAGCGGCAGAGCCATCCCTTGGGAGCGGATGTAGTCGTCCTCCCTCCCCTTACCCAGAACCCCTTCCTGGGAGAGGAGACAGTCGGTCTCTCTCCCCAGCAACAGAGCCAGGAGCAGGCAAAGGATACAGTCAGTTGCTGTCCCCAGAGGCAGAGCCATTCCCTGGGAGTGGAGGTAGTCGCCCTCCCTCCCCTTACACAGAACCCCTTGCAGGGAGATATGGAAGTTGATAACTCTCCCAAGCAGCAGAACCCCTTCCAGGGAGTGGAGACAGTCGGTCTCTCTCCCCAGTGGCAGAGCCAGGTACAAAGAGAGGAGACAACCGGTCTCTCTCCCCAGCGGCAGATCCAGGAGCAGGGAGAGGAGACAGTTGTTCTCTCTCCCAAGCGACAGAGCCATCCCCTGGGGGCGGAGGTAGTCGTCCTCCCTCCCCTTACACAGAACCCGTTGCAGGGAGAGACGGGTATCAATATCTCTCCCCAGTGGCAAAATCCCTTTCTGTAAGAGGAGACAGTTGGTCTCTCTCCCCAGCGGCAGAACCCCGTACAGGGAGCAGAGACAGCCAGTCTCCCTCCCCAGCGGCAGCACAGTTTCTCAGGGAGCGGAGGTAGTCAGTCTCCCTCCACAGCAGCAGATCCCCTTCCCAGGAGGAGAGACAGCCCGTCTCTCTCCCCAGTAGCTGGGCATGATCTCTACCCTTTTTGCGCCCTGGATGATTTTCTCACCATGGGCAGGAGCTGCATTGGCCAGCAGAACCCCCCAGGGTGCCTCAAGTGCAGGGGAGATGGGATAATATTCTCCATCATCCAAGAAGTGGAGGGCCACTGTCGGACAGCCCCAGGCTGACCCGTTAAGGATCTAGCCGGGTCTGCCGAACTGGAAGGGGGGAGTTGTCACGGATACCGGGCTTCAAGGGTTAAACCCCTACCCCCCTAGAACCTCACCCATGTTTCTCAGTGGTTTTGGGCTCCTCAGAGCAACCACAATCTCTGGAATCATTTGTTTACTTGTTTTGTGTTCTAAAATTGTTAAGAGAAGAGCTGATGTATGACCGGGAAAACCCTCCTAGGCTGGCCGGGCTCCTGGAACTCCCAGTCGGCTGCCTCACAACAGACACCCACCTAACCCCTCTCAGGCTGGCCAGGCTCCTGGAACTCCCGGTCAGCCACAGAATTGCAGGACAAATGCTAACTTTACCCCTGGTCGCTC